>NC_133308.1:26334123-26576791 GCF_012295235.1 Primulina huaijiensis | reverse complement strand
ATCCGTTTCACAAAATACGACCCGTGAGACCGTTTCACACAAATTTTTACATTATCTTTAATACTACGTTATGCATGTGATCTGTTAAAAAAAATAAGAAGTGTTGTTAATATTTAGAAAATAAAATAATTTATTTTTATATTTAATAGTATAGATAATCAAAACATCCCTACTCTATATATATAATAAAAATAAATAAATTATTGTTGAAACAAAATTCACCACTATTATTATGATATTGGAATGAGAGAGACTGACACACAACTTAAACAGAAAAAAAGGATAATTAAACATAATACATCAAACCCAGAAAGGGCTTTTTTAACACACCAAAAAAAAAAAGGAAAGTAAAACATAGAATTTAAAGGGGTAAAAAGTAATTAGAAAAGTGAGGTTAAGATTGAGAGCAGTAAAACAGGTAAAAAGACAGGATTTGACTCCATTTTTGGAATGTCGCTCTCAGCCCCTCTGTGCCATTCTCTCGAGCCAACTCAGCTGTACAACTTTCTAGACCCACTCGGTCCCCTCGCCGGAATTCTACTCCGCCTTAAGCCGCCATGCGGAGGTGGCGATGAGCGGTCGAGTCTGCCAGCCAAGCATCAGGCACCCGTCGTTCTCCTCCACCCTGTAACCATCTCCGCCGGCGAACAGCGCCAGTAACATACTTGCCTGTTTGAACGCGTTGGAGCCCAGGTGAACCGGGTCGAAACCGGCGGAACCCAGGCGGAGCCGCCACTGGGCCAATGTTTCGTGTCTTTCAACCCTCTCCGCCCCCTCGCACGCCACCACGTTGCATATCTGTCGACCTAAGTAGACTTCCGTCATCACCAAATCTTGGCTGTTTGGGTCGATCGAGCTGGAGCTCTCCAGAGAGTCGAACATGGTGGAGTAATAATGTAAGGCCTCGTTGAATCTGTCCAAGAAAACGTTCCCATTATGATCAGCTTCTTGTTCGACGATCGTTACTATTTTGGGATTCATGGATTTGATTGAATTCAGTACTTTTTCTATCGCGTTGGGTCGGGACAGCAGTCGGTGCAGCTCGAAAACAGAATTTACGGCCACCGCTTCCACGTTACTCGGCTTAATGTCCAATATTTTGGCATCAAGATCAGCCAATGAATTGGCAACAAAACCTCTGAACTCGAATTCTACGCCGATTGTCTCCGCCAGTTGAGCCAATTTCCAACCCACCTGCTGCAAAGCATCTGTGTTATCCGGCTGCGGCGGACCAATCCCAGTGAGCCTAAACGCTGGCGGGCCTCCGGGACGCAAAGCCAAAGCCTGCATCAAAGCTGGCCACTGCATCCCCTGCTTCAAGCTGAAATCTATCACATGAACTCGATTTGCTCCAGCAAACGCCTCCAGGATCGCCTGATTGGCAGTGAAATGGGCAAATTTAAGATAAGGGCCCGTCTCGTAGAAGTGCATCTGCAAGACATCGGAGTAGGAGAACTCAAGTGAATCTTGGGGATAAATCTTGTAAATCTTTCGTGCCAAAGCCTCCGCGAAATAGGTGGCAACTTTCCTCATGGCCCCAACTTGAGAGACCGCCAGTAAACCAACGTGCTTCACCAAAGCATCCGCTACTTTCTGGTTTCCTTGCTGAACGGCCTCCGCGCACGCCATTAAAGTGTGGACGAGTCTGACTCCGGTTTCTTGCGAATCCAACAGCACCACCGGCCTCGCCGCCTCCACCATCGACCCATTCTCGAGAAATTCAGATCCAGTATTGGATTTTATCCTCTTATTACCTTTCTCGGGATCATCATCAAGAACATCTTTCTGGTGGTTACCAAAAACAGCACCGCCAGGGATTGCTCTCAAATCATCATCATAAATGATATTTCCTCCGTTTCCTTGTATGTTCATATCATTTGAAAAGCTGATCATATTACTGGAAGATTCACCTGAAATTACAATTGAATCGGGAAGCACATCGAAACTACTGGAGTTGTTAAGCTCAGACAACATGCTTTCGACCCATCCAGAAAGATCAGAGGGATTGTAGTGAACTGTATCAGTTGAAAGAACAGAAACCCCATCTTCAGTAGTGGTTCCCATCACCATCTCCAATTGCTGAAGCTTCTCTGCCACATCCGCCATTTCTGAAGACTTCACTTTGTACCCCAAAACAGCAAACAGCTCATCCATGCCCGCATCTGGCTGCTGCCACTTCTGCTCTTCCTCCCACTTCTTGGATTTCTCTGCGGAGGAAGGGGGCGCCGCCGCCGCCGCAGCCGCCTTGCCACGGTCTCGATCTCTTTTCATACTGAAAGATGAATGTAGGGGTTGATTTTTCTTTTCCCTCTTTTTCTTTTGGGTTTCTGGTTCTATTTTCGGTGTGCAATTACTTCAAGAAACATGGATCTCCACAAGTGGAGTTGAAATTTGAAAGCCTTAATTTTGCTTGGTTTTTTGTATCAATTTTTGAGTTAAAAATGGAAGGGCTCGTGAAGAAGGCGCGAGCTTCAAGAGAGGAGCAGGGAGGAGGGGTGGAGGAGATAAGGAAGAGAAGAAAGCGTAGCCATAATAATGGTGAGGTCTTTTCTTTATTTATTTATTTGTTTATTATTATTATTTTTTTGTTATTATAAGCATTAATATAAAGTAAATTGATTATATAAGGAAATATAAATTTGAGCTTCAACTACCAAAACCTTGGTTGTTAACTATGTCAAATCATTTTATAATTCATTTTGAGGAGGTATTTTGTGAAACGGTATCATGAATCTTTATCTGTGAGACGGGTCAACCCTATCGCTGTTCACAATAAAAAGTAATACTCTTATAATAAAAAGTAATAATTTTTCATGGATGACCCAAATAAGAGATTCGACCCACGAAATTGATCCGTGAGACTGTCTCACGAGAGTTTTTGTGTTTACGATTTAGCAAAACTTTTATTATAAAATTTTTAAACAACCACATATGAATTTGAAACCTCCTCAACCTTAAATAATGTGTCTGGACTGATATATTTGTTCTAATGTTGTATTTGGATTGATGGATTTGAATCTAAGCATTTAAATCTATGATAACAAATTCTTTGGTTTATTTGAGGTAAATCTATTTGACAATTAATTTCAATTATTGTATAGGATTTCAAATCTAACCCAATATAAAGGCATTTCAAATTCTTCTTTCGAATACTTTCTCATATCTAAAATCAACTTAGAAGAAGGGATTTGATTTGGCAAATGAGTCCATCTTGTGTATATTTGAAATTCACTACTATTATTAATACGAAATTTCTTAACTTGATATAGAGTATATTTGAAATTTATTTAAATTTTATTCATCCAAATAAATCAAAAAATTTGAAATCAATTATCTCAAATTCAAGCACAACAATGAATTGCGTTTGGATCGAAGGATTTGAGTGTATTTGATTTCAAATATATTGTATTACTTTGGCCCAAAATTAAAATGAATAATTTAAAATCTCTTGTATCGTCCAAGTATAATTTTTTTTTTAATTTTAAATTCACTCTCCTAGCTAATCATTTTAAACTCAAACATTTCAAATCCTCCCACAAATCCAAATATTTCATTCAAACATATAACCATATCAAAAACTTAGACAAATTATAATTAAAAACTTTTGGTTGATCGCCCTAAAAGCTACTCTATCACCGTCTCATTCCCACAGAATGGACCTTTTTTTGGGGATGCAAAGATAAGGAAAGGGTTTGGGTTTCATTTATTTTATTTTATTTTATTGAAGACCGAATGAGATATAGTTTAGATTTTTTTTTGGGTAAAATTTTATCTACTATTGCTTTTTCGCACCTTTTCACATTCAATCATTGTGGATTACCTTTTTTTTTTTTTTTAAACAATATCATAGCTTTTATTTGCGCTTCACGCTTGAACACAAATGAATTTAAAAAAGAACTTATATTTCGAATACAAAATTGGATTTGGACCTAATATCCTACCATCTTGACTTCAGATAAATGATCATTTAGATACAATATATTTATATACACACACGCACACTTGAAAATTTTCAAACCAACTTGTCTACATATATAAGAAATCAGAGAACAATACGAATAACAATGCAGATTGTACCTGTCAACATCTATTCGGACGAGCATGTAGTACATGACTTGGTTAACTTGATTTACAGGCTATCGCGTTAGTTCGAGTTTACTCATTACGCATCGAAAGATAGCGACCGCGGTTTTTCACGTCTTTGAAAAAAAAAACAATGCTTCAAAAGAGACACACGATTTTTAGTTGGTTCAGGCTATAGATATTATTAGAAAAATAATCTCCAAGCCTTTGAATTATCACTCTTTGTAGAAGATCTTCTCTGTAATTCACGTATGGTGCCTTTATATTCAAGTTCGGTTCTTCAAGTCTATTGTCTTCAATCACTTTTCAATCGTCTAATGATGTGCACATAAACTGATTCCTGCTGATAACATAACTACTAACTTCCAATCACTTCACTTGATGATTTTTGCATTGACATGCATCGGGTTCGGGTTCGGGTTCGGGTTCAGGAAGCTTTGGATAGTTAGGCCGTGTAGGATTCTCTATCTGTCGTATGCTTATTCATCAAGTGTATCATTTGTCCCTTACCTCAGTAGCTTTCAGGGAAGGTGGTAACCAGCTTCAGTGAAAACTCTTCCAACTATCGCTATAGCTCCTTGTACTTGTATGTGTCGAGCATCTGGATATGAGTATATATTTTAGTTGCATTGTATATGTTTCGTTACTTTTAAGTTGTAACCTTTCCGCACACGTCATGTTATCTATTATCGTTGTAAAGAAAAATTTTGTTTATGAAATAGATTGGTTTGGTTAAATTTTGTATTATGAGATTTGTTGTTTTCGAATTTTATTTGCAAACACTGATGTCATTGGTTCTGGGTGTGGGGCGTGTCAACTCTCACTCCAGTTAAGAACGAAAATGAGAAGAATAACGAGAACGAGAAGAACCACATTTTTGGAGGGTAGATACATGATGTCGTAGATTCGGTAGTTGCTACTTTATTTGTTAACATGTTTTTTCGTTTGTTTATGTTATTATATTTGATACATTTGGAATGTAAATACACTATTTTATTACTTTTATGGAATTAAAGACTGCTTTTAGAATTTTTGTACTAGAGAGACTTAATTTCAAAATATTTGAAGGAAAAGCCGATGCCATCAACTCCGGGCGCAGGACATGACACCCCATCACCCTAAGAAAAATAGAAATATGTTTATTGGGAGAGACTCGAATTTACAACCTTCTCTTTGATACCAATTGTTAGGATCAAACTCTCACAACTAAAATAAAAATTATAGAAAGAAGATGTCTTACTGCTTGTGTTGTCTTCAGTCTTATTCTTTTTTGTTGCTCGCATTGTCTCTACCTGATATCATTCTCATCCATTAAAATTTGACATGTCACTTTTACGAATCGCCAAGTCAATCAGATCTTACAACAATGTCAACAACTGCCGAACGAGAACTTCCCGAAAGTCATAGTACTTCTCTCACTCATACACGATTAACTCAATATTTTTTATTATTAAAACTGAAGGTTTTTATTTTACATTTCATTCTTCTTCCAAATTTATATAAATTTTGATTCTTTTAAAGATTTTTTTTTAAAAAAAAATTCATTTTAGGGCAGTTAAATTTTTTAAAAAAAAAACCGAAAGAAAATTACAACAAATTTAGAATTTATTGAATTTTGGATGAGAATATAGATTTTGTTAAAACATGTTTAAAGAAGATCCTTTGTTTCCATTCGACTTGGTCCTTGCGTGGTTGATAACCTTCCAAAATCCTACAATTTGGGCCAATTTTTTTAAGCTGTGTTTGGCCCATGAATTTAAAAATTAAATTCCATTATCCATATTTGAAATTTTGCTTGCAAATATCGGGGTTGTTTAGAGAGCAAATGAACTAATAGATCCTTAAAATAGTAAAAATATATAATTATTATAAATAATAAAAATGGATGGTGAAATATTTGTGAAATACGAAGGGTGATAGGCCGACCCACATAAAAAGTTGAACAACTATAATTAATTTTTCTCACAATAAAAAAATGAATTTATGAATCAGTTTATCCTAATGTTCGAATCAATTCAGTTTGGTCGATTTTTTCAATTTAACTGGAATTATGTTTCCCACGAAACGTAAATCTAAACAACGTACTCTTCAACTTTCTGATAACATAATTTCTAGTTGTGAAACTATATTTTTATTTTTGAGTTAGGTGAGATGATTGTTACAATTGAGTCTTCAAATCGAGATCTCGTTCTAAACATGACATATTGATGTCAGATTAACTACAAGTCATCGGATTGGCTTACGACCCTCTATTTTGATTTCTTTTTAAGTGAATGTAACAACCAAATATTTAATCCATGTCGACATTAAGTTAATTAAACTCAGGCTTTTCGTTTTTTGGATCTTGTCACGGGAATCAATTGACAAGGATTCTCTTTCTTTTCACATATTAAATTAATTTTGTTCATATCTAGCTAACTTAGGCATATATACTATTAATTTTGTCACCTTCGTTGAGGTATATACTACAATTTCAAATAATTAACAAACGCCAAACAACATTTAATGATTAATAACTCATATTATATATTAACTCAATAGTATGTATCGAGGAGCAACAATTGATATGAATTTTATATGGAGGCGACATCAATCAAAGTATGATGTTTGGACTATTTTACGAAGTAAAATACATCGATTATATTATATGTAGTTATGGAATAATAGGGGTTCGATCTAACTATTGTTAAAAGAGTGAAATTTCACATATTTAACTCGAATTCGATATAATTATGGAATAGGTGATCGGGGGAGAAATAATTACATGTGTTGTCATGTATAGAGAATATTATTCATATATATAAATAATATACTAATATTTTCTCCCATGCACTACGTACGTAGGCTAATAATATGTATAACAATTTTAGTCGATTTTTTAGCGAGAAAAAAAAAATTGGATTCATATCGGAGTCTCGACGAACCATTGCCCTAATATCCAATCAAGGAATATGAGTGTAATGGTCATATGACACGGTATATCGTGACTAGAGATTCTTTGTTAGCACTATCAGTTTGTATTTAGGGGTCGATATGTTGCGTTTGGTGCTAATAAATGATCGGCAGGGTTAAAACCAAAACTATTTTCGCCTATAGATAATTCAAATATTTTAATTGATGGATGTGTAAAACTAGGGTGTGTGTACAAAAGATAAAATGTGATTTGACTCTTGTTTGGCCTCAACAACTCTAAAATCACAAGGAATTGTGTTCTAGTGCAAGTATACACCTGAGCCATTGAGGATAATAAAAATACTGATTGTGACAGTATACATATAGGCATAGTTTGTTACACATGATAGGATAATCATGTGATATATAATATAAGGATAAGTTAATGATAAATAAGATGTAGGATATTATAAATTTTCAAATTTAGAACTACATGTGACACTTAGAAAACAATCGAAGTACTCAAAAAATTTGAAACACAATAAACTAATATCGGTTATTTTCTAAAAAACCAAAATTACTACAATTAACAAATTAAAAATCCTACATGTTCCAAACCGGGTTTCCATATCAAACGATAGGGTTTAGGATTTTTATATAGTGAGGGCAATTAAGTCATTTGTTGTGTTTTTTATCATTAAATTAAAATTATTACACCTCATAAAAGAGATATTTTATCCTTGTATAAAATAATTTATCACGAGCCCATGATATTATCATGAGCTTTTTAAAAAGATACCAAACGTAGGATAAGGAGGATTATTTATCAATCCCTCTCTTATCCAGTGTACCAAACTATACCATAGATTACTTAAATTCAAGGAGTTGAATTAAACTATATAAAACTTAACATAGATTAAATTTCTCAGCTTTTGGGCAGTGATTATAAGCTTTTTTTAAAAAAATTTACATGAAAATCGAGTGAGTTTTTCCATTTTAGAAAGTTTTCGTTAATTTTGCGTAGGTCCCGAAAACGAAAAATATGCACGAAATAATGGGCTCATTGCCCTCGTCATGAAATTATTTATTACCCGTATGGATTCAAAATCTAATTACGGAGGAGTTCGATCTGAGTCAAATCGGCTATAAATTAAATTGAAGAAATAAAATATTGGACTCCTGAAAAAAAATTTGGAGAGATTTTTGAGCTAAGTGTGTCGCTTGAGCAAATTTTATGGACGACTGTTTTCTTATTTTTCAAGCCACTGAAAAATCTTTCAATAAGTTTCAATTAAAATGGCTTATAATGTGGTGCAATTAACTCCTCTAATAACTTTTGTTAGCCATTTTCATAAAACGAGTACTGATATGAATTAGTAGCTACAAAAAATCCATCGTGCAACCGCGTTTAAGAAAACACGAGCTCGGGACGTGATATAATAGTATTAGCGATGGTCGTCGATAGAAACATCAGAAAATAAGTTATATGCACAACAAAGTGCTACGTGTATGTGTCACGTCCCCGCGGCTGTGTGATTGCACAATGAGCTCCTATAGCAACTACTTCGTATTCATCCT
The DNA here is from genome assembly GCF_012295235.1 of Primulina huaijiensis. NCBI lineage: Eukaryota > Viridiplantae > Streptophyta > Magnoliopsida > Lamiales > Gesneriaceae > Primulina > Primulina huaijiensis. Next base: position 26,568,238 of record NC_133308.1, on the reverse strand, counting down.
CGTTTTACGAAAATGATTAACCGAAGTTGTAATAGAAGTCCATTATAAATCCATTATAAACTTATTTTAAATCTTTAATTTTTAAGATGTGATATAGTGGTATTACAGTATAATAAATAAAATATATATGAGTTACATGCTCGGTAAAGTGTTATATTCACTATAGGACGGAGCCAAAAGGGGGACCCCTCAAATTTTTCTTGCTTATACGTCCGACCCCGTAAAGTTTGAATATATTTACAATTAAAATCACTTGCCCCCTTCCCTGTCGCTCCCAACTGTTCAACAAAAATATATTCCTTAAATAATTCAATCATTTTTTTACTACTGAGAAATAATTTAAATAATCCAATCATTTCTATAATTTTCAAATCTCTTCTTTTCTCTCTTTGTTATCAAAATCTCATATCTCCTATTACTAAGATTAATCACCTGAAAAATATTTAATTACTAATATATATTGAGAAAGAGATTGCTTAAACTTTCAATATTGACTCAATTATGGATAAATTTGAAATCATAAAGAAACATTGTTCACAATTTAAAATGATATCTTTTGTAACTCTAATTTTTATATTATTAATTCATATCCGTCATCGCTTTACAGAAATAAATACTCCGAGTTGCTAAGTGAATTATATTTCATGACAATTACATTAACTGCATGCTGAAGTTTCTAAAATATTCAGACTCATTAGAGTCCAAATCTAAGGTCAGNTATAGAGTAACCCTTTTCATATCTGCAAGACACACACACAAGATCAATGGCTGTTCTAGCAACCATCCCTGCTAACGAAACCTTATTCTTTCGAAAATACTACATAGGTAAAATCAAAACATCAAATAACAGTAGAAACAATATCATCCGAATGAAGATTCAGCCTCCGAATGTCGCGACGACGTCTGTAGCTCAACCTTTATCTCATGATATATTGATCAGTCCATCGAAGCCACTGGATTTTGTGTTTCCCAATTTCCAGTTTCAAGATTATATGGCAGCAAAGGTAAGCAGGGTGAACAAAGCCTTGGATGACGCAGTTCCGCTACGAAACCCCATTAAGATCCACCAGGCTATGAGGTAATAATGTGTTTCCCTATTTCCAGTTTCAAGATTACAAAATTGACTAATTATGGTATATATAATAACACGTAGAGTCTAAATGATCAGTCGAGTTTGAGCTTTTAAAATTTTAAGACTCGTGTTTAGGCTTGTGATTTTTTAAATCGATCAATCTTGAGATGGTCATTGAGCTTGTTTAAAGTTGATATACTTTCAAAATCAAGTGTAGGATGTATTATATTATGCAGAGAAGATTGGATCAAGTTTTTTGGAAAATAAATACAAATAATTATATATAACAATCAACTAAAAGATATATTTTCCTACTCTTATAAGATATATCTATCATCATGCATCTTGATGTATACAATAATCAAGATATCATCAATTATGATTTTACTAGACTGTGCTGACAAGTAAACCAATCAGGTACTCACTTCTTGCGGGCGGGAAACGTATTCGGCCAGCATTGTGCCTCGCTGCGTGCGAGCTGGTGGGGGGAGAAGAACACATGGCCCTCCCCGTTGCCTGCGCTATTGAGATGATACACACGATGTCGCTCATTCACGACGACCTCCCATGCATGGACAACGACGACTTACGCAGAGGGAAGCCGACGAATCACAAGGCTTTTGGGGAAGAAACTGCGGTTCTTGCAGGAGACGCCCTGCTTTCTCTCGCCTTTCAACACGTTGCGGTCAATACTAGAAACGTTTTGCCCCGGAGGGTAGTTCAGGCCATTGCCGAGCTGGGCTCTGCTGTCGGGTCCGAAGGGCTCGTGGCGGGACAAATAGTGGACATATGCAGCGAGGGAAAACAGATAAGCCTGGATGAATTGGAGTACATTCATGTACACAAAACATCGGTGCTTTTGGAAGCCGCGGTTGTGTGCGGCGCCATAATGGGCGGCGGGGATGCGATCCAGATTAAGAGGTTGAGGAAGTACGCGAGATGCATAGGGTTGCTCTTTCAGGTTGTGGATGATATATTGGATGTCACGAAATCGTCCGAGGAACTAGGGAAGACTGCTGGTAAAGACTTGGAGAGCGATAAAGCGACGTATCCGAAGCTTATGGGGCTCGAAAAGGCGAAGGAGTTTGCTGCGGAATTGGCGGATAAGGCCATGGAGGAACTTAATAGCTTCGACGTTCTGAGGTCAGCGCCATTATATCATCTGGCTAACTATATAGCCCATCGCCAGAATTAGTTCACTACTTCACAGCGATTGTTTTTTTAGCACATGGGGAGGTGGATTCAAACTCGGGTCATTGCCAACATTGGCCGAGTTTGAGATCAACTGAGCTAAAAGTCCGGTCTCGACTTCACAAGGTTTATGTGTACATATACTTGAATAAATCATGATAGAAAAAGTTATTGTTGACACATATTATCAAGTATGGTTATTTGATTATCATTCCTATGATCTATATATCGAAATATGTTGATTTTGGTAAGATGAAAATCTGAACACTTTTTTTATTCCTTTCTTGTTCAATTATAAATTTGTTGCTCGATAATATTTGATTAAACAAAATGTTAGTAAAATATTCAAATAAAATATATAAAATTTCAATTATTGTACCTTCATAATTTTCGAGATTAGGATCACGATAATACCATTTTTCAAAATTACATCCTTAAAATAACAATTGGAAGTAGGCAAATCTGAACAACATCGCATTTTCTTTCCTATAATAAAATTTAAATTATTATTACCTAATTTAAACAAAATGTTACATATAATATATATAATGTAATTTCTTTCCGTGCTTATCACTCGGTGGCACAAATCTATGCGCCTGTTATTATATGTGCGCATTATTTTATGCAATACTTAGAGTATTTAATCTTTGAATCATCAATATATATGCCAACTTTTATAAAAACGTGAATTATCTAATGATATTAGAATAAGAGGAAAAACACTCATTGTGTAGCATATATATAGAATATCATTATAGCAATCTCCGTTTTGAAGATTCAATTTAAAGATGCGTTGAATTGGATCCATCTAATTAACCGTCATATAATTATATGATGATATGATGATGATATTTTTTGATATATTAGAAAAACCGAAACCAAACCGAACCATAATCCGAATTTCTTGAGTAAGCTCGGTAGATATGTAATTCGATTTAACTCGATCAAATCTCAGTTTAACTTTTGAGTCAAAAAAGAAAATGTGATTTGACAAATTAAATAACCTAAACCATCAAGTACGGCGCTTTTACCTCTCCCATTGCCTCCAATAATACTGACATTTTCTTTGTCAAAATCTTACTTTCCTTGATTAACGCCTCAAATGCTGCCCTTTTCTTCCCTGGATCCAATCAATCTTTCCCCCCTATAAATTATCAACATTTTTTGCACCAAATGTACCATCACATTTTACTACATTTTCTAAGGGGAAAAAAAATCTAAATCTTCGAAGATATAATGGGAAGCCGTACTCACAGTACCACTACTCTTTTCTTGGTTTTGTCCCTAGTTTTCTTCCTTACATTATCTAATGTTGTTCAGGTATTTTTAAACATTTAATTAATCTTATTATATCTTTTTATTTTTTTTAATGATTTTTATTAACATTTGTTCTTCATATTAATTTGACAGGGGTATAATCATCTTCGACCTCAAGGTTAGTGTAAACATTTTATTCATTCAAACGATTCCAAAGTTTTAAATAAATGGCAACTCCCATTCATACAGAACATTAATCCCATTTATGTCTCTGGATTCATGTTTAAAATTCAAGAATATAACGAGCTTCATAACTCGACTGACATTCAGAATGGTCGAAGATTTCAATTTACCCGTCGTTACTAATTACATATGAAAAGTTTTGGAGTTTAATCGTAGAAACTAATCGATCTTCATGTGCGTGCCACAGATTGCAAGCCTCGATGCACGTACCGTTGCTCGGCTACATCGCACAAGAAGCCATGCATGTTCTTCTGCCTAAAGTGTTGCACCAAGTGCCTGTGTGTGCCGCCGGGGACCTACGGCAACAAAGAGACATGCGCTTGCTACAACAATTGGAAGACTAAACGAGGCGGCCCTAAGTGCCCTTGAACTATTAATATTTTTTTTTTGTTACTATTTCTGATTAGCATAATAGCCGGAACCTTATTATTTTCGAATTAATTCGGTTCGTTGTCATTTGTAAAACGTTTACATCCTCATCCGATGCTTTTGAGTAAAAATGGAATTGCATTCAATGATTTATAATATTAAATAAAATTCGTCGAGTAATTTATGTAATATTATGGGCAGCTATGCCCAAAAATGTCACATCTGGCAATTCAATTGTCTATAGAGAGCTACCAAACGGCTTGCCTCGTCATGCCATCAAACATAGGGCAGTTTCAAAATTCATTTTTTCTTATCGCAGAATTTGTAGTATTATTGAGATTGAGAATTATCGCAGAATTTGTAGTATTATTGAGATTGAGAAATATCCTTGGTTACAAGTTTTACAAACCAATAAGGAAAGTAGTTTGACGCAGTTTCAAAATTCATTAATTATACATAATCTATTATAAATAATATAAATATTTCAAAAATTATCGATCATACATAAACTATTAAAAATAATATAATATTTTTTTAAAAAAATTTATTGTCCAATCTCCTCTGTCCTGACCCTCAATCCAGTTAGTTCAGTTTTTTTTGACCCATCTCCAAAAAGAGTTCGCCAAAATCGTAATTTAACCTGCATTTTCATTGGTGGCGGACCAAATCCAAATTGACATTTTTACAGGTTTGGTAGATATTAACCGTTAAGATGTGACGTCACTCTCTTACGGCTCACTTAGCCAACCAGATCAATCAGCGGAATATTAGTAGTGAGCCAACCAGATCAATCAGCGGAATATTAGTAGCTTGACGCATGAGAATTTCTCAGGAGTTACTCATTCCGGTAATACTCTCAATCATGTAAGTTTAGCCCATCTAAACGTGGTTCCTTCATGTATTTTTTACCCGCATAGCCCGACAAGCCGTTGGAACTTCGAATGTTCATATATGCACAATTGAGCTCTCTCTTTAATAATTTACACACAGCTTATGTGCAGAACTCACCATTTCCTTATTCAAAAAAAAAAAAAAAATTGGATGAGCATGAGCCACGAGGTGTAGGATGGTACCGGGCCTTATTGGGCTGGGTCGGCCCACGTTGTCGACCCGTTTGATGCGACTCCTATTGCTCTCTTTTTGTTTCTTCTAGAGCGCTGGCTGGCTACAGAGGGGCCACACACCAAGCTTGTGGTCAGAATTTGCTTCGATCGATCAATGGCCGTTCATTTCACTGTCTTTCTTTATTATATAGTAATAATAATATTAAGAATAGTCCTTGCACAACAATTTTTGACGCAAGACTCTACAAAAAATCTTAGCATCCCTCTTTATGTTCAAGTCAATTGGAGGTAATTTGCTTTCCGATGAAATTTCACCATCCTTGGTTTGGTAGATTCATGCCAAATGTGGAATCTGGGCTTCTTGATTTTCTTGTGATTGATAGAGTATAAAGCTTATTATTGTCATGTTTGAACTTGTAACATTTTTTGCTTGGAATGGGATATTTTTACTACTTGTGTTGCAGATGATTGATGATTATGCAGTAATTTTCCTGAAATGTCTTTGGCTATGTTTTGGTTTGGATTACATCGGCTACTGGAAAAGATGATCTCTCTGGGAATTTTGCTATGATTGTAGTATAATTTTTCTAAACTATTTTCGTCTACTTTTTATTATAGTCCAATAAAAAAAATCAGAAGTGCACTGTATCTCTTGTCATTGAACATCATTTAAGTGTTGAAGTTATTGTTTAAAGTTTGTCAAACCAATCTCGGTACCTATTTTTGACACTAGAAAAACAGGAGAAAAATTGAGGCCACTGGTAAAAAATTCAAGAAATTGACTTGTTTCATCCTAGCCAATCATGATGTCAATTAATTTAACTTGTGGACTTGTATATCCCTCGTGAGATATCATCTGAATTCAACTTGTTAACATTTGCTCTTCTTTTTACTTAACAGCTCTCGTACTACTGGGAAAATGCTAGCTTGAGTTGCTCATTTTCTGTATTAATCCGTTCTCATCGCTAGCACAGCCACTTCGCCGCCGACACAAGATTCCTTGGATTAGAATTTATGGCTAGTCCGAATGGCGTTGTTTATTCATCAGTCAAATTGCCGCATAGTACTAATGTATTCTCGATTAAGCAAGGAGTCATCCAGCAAAAACAAGGGGATGGATATCTCTTGGTGTTGAAACCGAAGTTCTTCAACAAGGGGCTCTGGCCTTTAGCTGGAAAAAGGAAAATTTTTATTGGATTTCGACGAACTTATCTGGTGTGTCAGTCAACAGAAACACACAGTACGGACACAAAAGAACGTGTGAGATGTTATACTGAATTTTCACATTTATCCAGGTATGTGTGGCCTTCTAATGATTCTTCTTTCTTAAACCATCTGTTTGTGTGGCCCTCAAACGATTCATTAGTGTTCTAGGTTATCCGAAATGGTAAGGTGTTCTCCATACAAATATGTTCCTTTTCAAACTCTACTATTATGAATTTGCACAAAAGTGTTTCAATCCATCATATAGTTCTGGAGCTTTCCACATGTAAACTCTTCAATCATCTCAAAATGATGAAATATAGAAACTAGTACTTTTTGAATTGTTGGTTTTTACGGAATGAGCTTGTGAATCAGGGGCATTCTTAATCTATTTTTGTTGTGAGATGGTCATAACTCAAGATATGTATTTGTTTTTGCATCAGTCCTCAATCTGAAAGCAAGCACCCTATCGAGACTGATAAGAGTACCTGTTCGAGTCATAGATTATCCGAGGCATGCAAATTTGTTCACAATGATGCAAGGTTCATGAATGAACGAGCTAGAAATGACATTATACTTCTTTCTCGGTAAAATTATTGTCCAATTATCGCAGCTCAGGCAATGGTTATATCGTCCAAAATTTTCGAGTCTTTTATTTATGTTTTCTGAAAGGATCCTTTTGCTGGTTCATGTCATTGATCTGAAGGCTTTCGATATCTTAATATAAACGACTATGCATCCTTTTAGTTATCAAGACAATGCTAGATAAGCAACCATCATTTGTTTGAATGCTAATAATTTATGCTTTCACATATCAAATAGAGGCATACTGAGGCTTGATGCTCGTGCAAGACAAGATGTTGCCTTTCTTGGTTCAGAGTTCCTTAAACTTGATGGTATGAAGTTTGTGGCTACCTTATTTTAGGATTTTATCAAATTTATGTTATATTCAAGTGTCTGAATTCCTGTCACCTGCTGTACCAAATTATTTGGCATATCACTTAACATTTGTTAGGATGCTTCATTTCATTTCAGGAGCATATCATTTTTGCTTTTGTGTATATGAGCTTGACCAAACTAGTTGATGAACTTACGATTATGGCGACTGGTGATAAAAACACAAAGCCTGGCCTCCAAATAATACTAGCTATAAGGGAAATAACGACGACAGAAAAACACAATAAGGATTTTTATTCAATGAAAAGTAACAGGATAAATTACCAATTCACCTCAAGACAAAATGGCCCCAGGAGCAAGAAATACATCCTGAAGGAATAGATATCTCTCTCCTTTCTAATGCGACTGAAAAGTTCACAAGCAACCTATTCCCTCTCCCTTCTCTGGATCCTCCTAATCTAAACCTTCGATACTGGAGGATTTAAGTTACTTTGGCTTATTCTTTATCTCACTCTCTTGGACCAACCCGCTAGGCTTCCTAAGCCCAAATATCTAACAATTGTATCTTCTCTCTTAATGAATTTTCCTACCCTACACTGAAAGAATAGATTCCGCTATGCCAATCAGCACAAGCACCTAAATGAGTATTTTGAATGACTTTTCTTAGGAGGTCAGAACATAAATAACCCTGCTTTGTAAATTTTTATCTATTCAATAAGATTATGCCTTTTATCGGGCAGCACGGGCCAGAGAAGAAACTGAGAAAATTGACAATGATGTGAAGAGAAGAGCGGAAAGGCTTCATCATATTGCTACTGTAAGGATCCTTTTCTTACTTTTTTCTCAAGCATATTGAAAACATGCTGGAATTATGTTCGATAATGTTCTAATTAGTTTCGGCTTCCTGGAAGATTTTAAAAGAGAAAGCTCAATCAAGATTGAAAAAAGCTGCTGACAAGCACTGGAGTGATGGTGCATTAGAGGTGAGTGTCTGTGCCTTCAATACTGTTCTGATCTGAATGTATTATTTTACTTGGTACGAATTATAACTTGATTCAATTCTTTTTTGAGCAATTAATTTGCATTTTTTCCAGCTTTCCACTTGCCTAACATTAATCAAATGAAGTGATCTTTTAATGCTTTCTTTTCGCTCGATATACCTTGAAATATTGTATATTGTATTTCCATTTATTTTCTTTATATTTGATTGGCATATGATTTAGAGTGACATCTATTGAAGGAGATTGATGTTGGATCTGCTGCTATACATGTTCTTAAAATATCGGTTAAACTTTTGTTTATATCAAATAAATTTTTAATCGAATGAGCTAATTGGTTGTTTAGTTCTTTGGTAGCTAGTGTGTCATGAAGGGTTTTCTTTTTCTTTTTCTTTTTCCCCATCCCAATTAGATATATACTTATTTCTTTCAAAAGTATGACATTATCCTTTTTTCCCCATTTTTTCTGGATTCCTGCATCTATCGCCGTGTTGTCTGGCAAACATTTTGTTATAGATATGCCATGTTTGTCATTTGGTCATCTCTCTAAAGGAAATATGGAGGAGAGATGAAATAACTATGACGCAATGGTTATTTGGTTTTTCCTCGAAGTTTTGTACTTCTTATAATCTGTACTTGTTTCTCAAGTAAAAACACACTGCTTTTTCTCGTTAAGGCGGATTTGAAGAGGGCTGACGTTGCTGCGAAACGACGTGCAATGGAAGATTCTCTTATGGCTTTGGAGGTACTGTCGTTAGAAATGTGTTGGCTTTGGAGGTACTGTCGTTAGAAATGTGTTGTTTCTTTTCCTTGCACAGGTGGAGCGAAACATTGTTTTTCTTATGATGTCTAGTATCCCTCTACCAATCACACCCTCTTTCCTTCACAAATAATACTTTTCCTTTGTTTTTATCAATGATTTGAGAATTCAGATATCTGTTTGTTGGAGTTGCAGTTAGTCAAAAATCTTCATGATAGGATGGTGAACAAAATGTGCAGAGTGTAAGTTACTGTAATAACATAAGAGTTTTCCGATGTAAAATAAATTAGGCATCACGTTTGTGAGACTGTTTGCTCAAGAAAATGCTTTATCTGCTCAGGAAAACAGATTCGACTAATACTGATGAGGTGGCAAGGTATGTTACACTTGAAAATTTAAGGAAAACTCTTGATGTCATTTCTGGAGAGGTATCTGCAGACCGTATCGATGCTATTCAGGTTTGTGTCTTGAATGTATTTAAATCTTGAGGAGTTTACTTTCAAGAGTGATAACTGTTATTTGAGCCTTAATGTTTTACTGATGCACAGGAAGCTTATTGGTGCATAGCTTCAGCACTTTCTGAAGCTGATGGGATTGACTACACTGATCCGGAAGAGGTCTGAGCCAAATGAGTATATGTCTGAGATTGGGAAAATGAATTTGAAATTGATTTAGAACCACTATTTTTATTTTTTATTTTTTATTAAGATAAAGAATCTTTGGGGAAAAAAAAGGTTTTCTTCAGCATAACATGAAACCAGAAACTCATAATTATTGTTTTTCAATGTCACTGATATTTCTCAAAATCATGCTCAAAGTACTGAAACGAAAACATAAAATTTCAACTTTGAAGAAAATCTTGAGTCCAAATACATCGTCTATAACTCATTTAAGTCGACTATTTTTATCTTTGCTGTTTTTGTTTGGATCAGCTGGAGTTTTTGGTGGCAACCCTTATAGATCTTGATGCCATGGATGGTAAAAGCAGTGTATCCCTATTGGCAGAGTGTTCAAGTTCTCCTGATGTCAGTACGAGGTATCTAATCTCATGTCTTGATTTAATGGGTGGTAGAAGCAATGTTCCCTACTATATATTCTCTGTACTACTGTCCTATAATATATGCAATAAATTTGCGGCAAAACCTGAAGTGCTATCAACCAAACTTCCATATTTGAATGTTTAATGCCTAATTACAGGATTCAAATATGATAGATAAGCAGAGTGATCGCCTCATTTATTCCCAAACATCTCAAATTCATGTTCATGCGTTCCACTTATGTTCTTGTTTTTCGTAAACCTTGATGAGCAGGAGAGCACTAGCTAATGCATTATCAGCTGCACCATCCATGTGGACTCTTGGAAATGCTGGCATGGGAGCTTTGCAGGTACATATACGATTGCTATCGAAATAGTCTCCACCAATTAAAAAGTGATCAAATTTTTTTATGTAAAGTTTGTCGGAATTTCCTGCCTCACTGGAAAGATACGTGAAAGCATCCTTCTTATGATAAACTCCTCGTTCTGTGGTTAATGTTTTCATTTTCCCTTCTGTTCAGTATTTTTTATTTTTTAAAACCTACGACTCTTCTTTTTTAAGAGACTAGCCCAAGACCCAAATCCTGCAATTGCTGCGGCTGCATCAAAAACAATATATGAACTGAAGAAACAGTGGGAAATAGAAGAAGATGATACCTGGAGATACATGATGAGCCAGAGCTTGCCAAGTGAAATAGTCGATGGGGACATTGAAGATGATACCGGGACTGATTGACAATACCGAGTTCACATATTTACTGTAGATAGATTATGAATTCTTAGTTCATACTAACTAATGAATGTATAAAACGACTAATATATAAAGGGTGGTTTGTTAGCTTCATCTTTGTATTCTCATCATTCTTGAACCAGATGTGTTATATGCTATTTTTGTTGCTATTTCATTCCAAATGGTTAAAGAATATGTGAAAAATGAAAAATAAACATAATCTTCAGGTTATTTGAAGGTTTGTGAATTTCGAGCTCGAGTCGTTAGGAGGGGCGTTATACATGAATTATGAAGAGCATATGCGTGAAAACTAATTTTGCAAGTATTTGATTATTACAGCTTCAATCAAGGATATGCTGATACAGATTTTTGGTCGACTACATAATTTCAGCATTAATCGCCTTCAAGTTCAATGAGTCTCACAAACATGTTAGCTTATATAATTTCAATCAAATATCTTTCGTTTATGATTTTCTTAAAATAGTTTTTTATATATAAAAAAATTATCCTTCAAACATCTTATTAAAACAAAAAAGATGAGAGAAAAAAATTTATACATCAAATCCCGCCCAAACAAATATTAAATTGATGCCCCCCCTAAACTCGAGGCTAGCCAAATAATTTTAGCTCTTTGGTAACATGAAATTTTCCGCTGAAACCTTGGACTCCTTTCTATGATACAGTTGTCACCTTGATTTTTTTTTAAATGGAAAATTCTATGATACGATGGGAGTTTTCGCTCCTCATGTTGTTTGAATCATTTGACGTGAGGTTCACCACATTCAAAAACTATGACAACAACAGGAATAACTATTTTCGATGTAGCATGGTTTCACTTTTTTGTATTGTTCCCAAATTTTTGATAATACAATGAGGGTATTATCATGCCTAAGGATGTAAACGAACCAAACACTTCGCGAGTTGTTCGAAGCTCGACTCGATAAAAAGCTCATTTGAGTTCGTTTGTTAATCATATCAAGCCGAGGTCGAAATCGAGTTCGACAAGTTAATTAAACCAAGCTCAAGTCTAAGGATATTCGGCTCGTGAGCTGACAAGCATGTTCATTAATAGGCTCTCGAGCTCGAGCTCGACTTGTTTAGGTGGCTCGTAAGCTGTAGCCGAGCTCGACTTGTTTGGATAGCTCGTAAGCTGGAGCTTGGCTCTTTTGTTGAGTTGACGAATAATAGTACTAATCCCAATGGAAAAAATTGAATATAGATATATTTAATTTTTAATAAGCTCGAATCAAGGTCAAACTCGAGCTCAATTGTATGTTTTACGAGCTTGAATCGTTAAACATGATAAATGAGCTATTAATGAACCAAGCTCGAGTCCGGCTTGATTTCCATGAAAAACGAGCTTTAACGAGTCGAGCTCGAATTTTTCGCGAGCTTAGTAATTTCAAGACAAGTCGAGCTCGAACCTAATGATAAAAACTCGAATCGAGCTCGAACCTCTATCAATCTAATACGATCAAATTCAAACCTAATACTATTTGGTTTTGTTGTGATCATTTACAACCCTAATCCTACCTACCTAACTAACTGGTGGCTCCTGAATACTAAGAGATATCTCGAAGTATATTCAGATTCACCTTACCCAGCGAGAGGCTGACATTGGACCAAACACTCCCACCGCATCTCCCTCACCCACTCCTCGCTCGTGAACTCCCAAATTCCTATGTTTGTCGCTTCTTAAATTTCGCCTTTGTGGCCCTCACTCTCCACAAGATTCTCCCTTTATTCACCAATCATTTACAAAATACAACTCTTTTCTTCCCAATTCAAATAACTAAGAATATTCAAATGGTTTTCCATTTATTATAAATGGAAATTCAGTAGTACCCCTTTGGTATTTTCTCCTTTCATTGCTGTGTTCTTGAAACCTTTTTCCGCCTTCGTTTAAATACTCTACGCATTCAGGGATTTGACAGTCTTATTGTGCCCTCTGTCTCTCAGATTGCATCTGGGATTTTAGCACTAAGGGTGTGCGGTTGATTTGGGATTGTCTGTTTGTTGCAAGTTTCATCTGGGATTTAAGGGACTAGGACGAGGTGAATTTTTTCCTGTGATTTCTCTATGTTGATCTTTGCTTTTCATGAAAATGGATTCTTATTTGAAGTGCTTATCAATCGTTTCTGGAGCTATAAATTTACACATATACGTTGTTTTGATGTTCTTTCGGTAGCTGCCTGTTGAAACTAAATCTTGTAGGTATTGAAGTCCCTTTAAATTTCTTAAATCCGAATTTCTATGAAAAAATGTCTTTGAATTTTGTAAAATTTATCAATGTTATGATATTTATCTAACTTCTCTTGAGGAGTCTTTGTGGGGGTATGTGTGTTAGTCGATCAAAATTATTTCTCTTATGTAATTATACTCAAAGGCCTGCTAACTTATGACCAATGTAAGTTTTGTAAAATTTGTATATAAATCATGGTCGTGGATTCAAATGTTGAGTAAATCTGCAAAAAGATAAAAACCATCAACGAAGCATGTCAAAAGGATATTACCTCTTTCGTCATCACACAAAGAAGTTTACCAGGTTGATAATTTGGATGGTTACTTTGGAGAAAAAAATATTATAAAACCATGCACTTCCCACACGGACGTGTATAACTTCGGCATGTGGATTCAAAACTTTCTAAATATGACTTGATATTCATACATGAATTCTGGAGATGGGATATGATGATGATAATTATAAATTACTTTTTCTGGTGATGGTTTTGTTAGGTTCTTATTTCTGCAGGAATAAAATTTTGACAATTTGTATTCACTCACTGGTACACACTTTTTTCCCTCTCAAATCGTTGTCCTGCAACGCTAATCTTTCACACAAGAGGAAGATTTCTAATGCTGTTTTTTTGCTGATGCTTTGAACCATCCTTCATTATCTTTAAACATTTCTTGTACCATTCTTTATCTCTCAATATCCTGTCATTTAATTCTTGTGTAACTGTGTGTATGCTTGTTTCACATCTCAAAGATTCAAGTCTCCATATTCTTTTCCCAGTTTTCTCTAATCAAAGTGGATGCGTCCATTTTCCATATGTTGAGAGAATTTTGAATCTGAATATGAGACTAATAAGGAATTTCAAAAATATCTGGAAGTTCTGCTATCTAATTTCATTTTCTTTTCTAACCAAAAAACTGTGCAGATGGGTGATGTAGCTAAAGATCTAACCTCTGGCACAGTTGGAGGGGCAGCCCAATTGATAGTTGGACACCCTTTTGATACCATCAAGGTCAAGCTCCAAAGTCAGCCTGCTCCACTTCCTGGCCAGCCTCCTAAATATGCAGGTGCAATAGATGCTGTGAAACAAACAATAGCAGCAGAAGGTCCAAGGGGTCTGTACAAGGGAATGGGAGCTCCACTTGCGACTGTAGCAGCTTTCAATGCATTGCTATTCACAGTCCGAGGCCAAATGGAAGCGTTGTTGAGGTCTGCACCTGGTGCTCCCCTCAGTGTCGATCAACAGGTTATTTGTGGTGCTGGAGCTGGAGTCGCTGTATCCTTTCTTGCATGCCCCACTGAGTTGATAAAGTGCAGGTCAGTTTCCGAGTTCAGTCTTAATAGGAACACGATGGGATAGGTCTGTTTGACGTGTGGGCTCATTTGTTCAATGGCAAGATAATGATAATATTATTGCATTGTTACCTTTTACTAATTTTTGGTACAGCAGCCAGTGTTCAATCTTACTATAACCATCTTAAGAAGATAGAAATTCCAAGATCAATTAAAATCAAGAGTCTTTGATCAAATGTAGAGAATTTCTTTGATTCATCCTGCTTTCCCAAGTTTGACTACCAGTTACTTCTCTTACAAGGTTTCTTGGACTTTTATGATAATTGGTTATTTTAGCAGGCAATTCTGAATAATCAAGTACTAAAAACGTGCTCTGAAAGGTATCAAGTGAGCGTATTGCGGAACAAAAGTATTTAAAATTGTAAAGCGATTCATCATTTAATAATAACGAAACCTTGTCGATGTTTGCATTGTTCCTCGTTGCAGATTGCAAGCCCAGAGTGCATTAGCTGCTTCTGGCACCGACACCATTACTTTGAAATACAATGGGCCAATGGATGTGGCAAGACACGTCCTTCGATCAGAAGGGGGAGTAAGAGGACTGTTCAAGGGATTAGTTCCCACCTTGGGACGTGAAGTACCTGGTAATGCTGCTATGTTTGGTGTGTATGAAGCATTGAAGCAGTATCTTGCTGGGGGCCACGACACATCCAATTTAGGACGAGGGTCGTTAATATTAGCTGGAGGCTTGGCTGGAGCTTCATTCTGGGTTTCAGTTTACCCAACCGATGTCATAAAGAGTGTGCTTCAAGTCGATGACTACAAGAATCCGAAGTTCTCTGGATCCATGGATGCCTTCAAAAAGATCTTGAAAGCGGAAGGAGTCAAAGGTCTTTATAGGGGATTTGGGCCGGCAATGGCGCGTAGTGTTCCTGCAAATGCAGCATGTTTCTTGGCATATGAAGTTACAAGGTCTAGTTTAGGTTAATTGCATTATTTTGGCAATGAAGGGCATTGCCAATTTCGCCATCTTCGAGATATTATTTTCTCCACAATCTCTTGAATTTTATTGAAAGTGGATACATGCATAATGCTAAAAAATAGAACATTGTCATTTAGAATTCAAGTAATTTTTTTTCTGTTCTTGCTTGCTTTGCCGGATGAGATTTTCAGCCACAACGCCACAATCAGCATGATCAGGCAGCCTCTGGTCATTCTTTTCTGTGGCAAACTACATTTGTCATTTATAAGTCAACAGTGCACAAAGCTCCTATGCAAAATTAATAATCTTTTAAAAACCACAAACATAGATCTTCTAAAAGTGAAATATGGAGTTTGTGTTCTATTTCAAATAATATGATGCTACTGATCTATCTAACTCTTGGCATACATACCTATATTGTTTATTAAAGTTAAAATTTTAATGTAAGTTATATGTAATTCAGTGGATAAAGCCATTATATTTTGACATTTAGGTTATAGGTTCAATTCTTACTGAGATCATTTTTTTATTCTTTTATTTTCAATGAACTCAGCAAGAATTGAACCTATAACTTAACTTCTAATAAACAATGACTCTATCCACTGAATCACATATAACTTACATTAAAGTTTTAACATTTTATTAATATATATAATTATTAAAACAGACCATGACACTAAAGTTAGTTACTCTAATGTCTCAAACTTAATATAATAGTATAGATATATATCATATTTTTCTTTATATTTTATTTTCTTTCTTATTATTTTAATTTAAAAAATTAATTATTTTTATTTTAAAAATAAAAAAAATATTTCATTATGTAAATTTTCTACAGAACTGCCGCGATCACCTAATATATATTTTGGTAGAAATAGAGATAAAAAATTTAATTAGACTTTATGAAAATTTGGTAATTGCCAACCAAAAAAGTATATGAGATACCATAAACACCGATCCAATATTCCAACTTACCAAAAGTTGTTTTCACCAAACATCATCCACATATTTAATTAAGTCGTCGTTGTGGTTCAGTTTACTTCAAAGAGCGAATATTTGTTTGTAAAAGAGCAATGTGCGCATACATATTTTTTTCTTGTGTAAAATAAAATCTGTGTGAAATATTTAGAGATTATGTTAAAACTTAAATATATTCTTTTATAATAATATTTTAGGTTAGTGGTGATATGATTTTTTAAAAAAAACAATTCTAAAATACAGATAAAGCTAACATAAATTATTATCGAGATGTGTTAGTTATAGATAAATTATAAATTTATTAAAATAAATTTTTTTACTCATTTTTTTAATTACACGAAGATTAAATATTTTTGCTAAAATAGATATTATTTGTATCAATTAAATGAATATTCACAAAATTTCATTATTCTTGTTTCGGAAATTTCAATTGCAGAAATCCATCGATAAACTTCTTGGATGACATATGATCATCAACAAGATTAAAGCAAGGGTCATTGAATCACACAGATTATTGCATGTCATCAGCCAAACCCCTTTCTTGGAGTTACGCTAAAAGAAAAGGAAAAAAAAAAAGGAATAATAAATCATGCAGTGTCGACAGTATGATAAGTAGGATCCATCTCACTCCAGCAACTGGAAGAGGAAGTACTGGGACAATGTCGCCACTCCTCACTAGCTTCTGTAGGCTCAACTCTGGGAGGAAATAACTCGTCATATCATATGACAAGACGAGGATGAAATTCTCTTTTCAGCTTGAGAAGTCATTTCTAGAGAGCAAAATCTCAAACAGAACCACAAGAACAAATGAGGCCGTGTGTCGAAAGAGGCAGCAGATCAGGGAGAATACCTGGATCAGATTTTCATTTCCAGCATCAACTATCAAACCTTCTTTGTGTTTGCCCAAAACAAATTGAGACTTGCCCACAAATTCAGTCACTTCCTGCCAAGAAACTGGCTTTTGTAACAGTTCCTATATATTACAAGGCAGGAAGCTAAGGTTTTTCTTTAATCTCATCGTGCTTAAGGAGCAATGCATAATTTACCTTATCCCTTATCTTCTGTAGTAGCTTACCACACGAGCCTTCAGTCACTGAATCTTCTTGATAGCATTTTGTTGAGTGTGTGTAAATCAGAATCTCTGTGGTCATCACCCGATCCAAACATTGAATCATAAGGCATGCTTGCTTCAAATTTCACTCCTTGTTTGGCATTTCAAACACAGGAGTCCAGGTCTGCTGTTGCCACTTCTCCTGTCATTATTTTTCAACCACTTTCCATTGGGACTTTTCTTCGGCTAAGCGGTGGTTCATAAATTGAAGGAATAAAGTCAAATGTGAATTACTTGAAAAGGCAATTAATCCTAATAGAAAAGATTGTCGATCTCTTTTCTGTCGATCTTTTCTGATAGAATATTTTTACAATACAGAAGACCATTTGAAAAAAATATGGAAACCTCTTACAATTTGGAACCTTAACTTTCGATTTTAAGAGGTAGAAAAGTGCCAACTTACTGAGTCAAGTTAAAATTGTCATATAATTAACTTTTTTAGCTCTGAATATAAACATGTTCGCTAGATATTTAAGATGTTCGTCAATGCTAATAATAACTTTTCTCATGGAACCTTGTGCATGTTTAGTGATACGCATGCACATTCTGATTCTACACATGCGGCGAATGCCTTTATGCGGTCACATTGCGAAACTATGCCTAAGACATTAAATAAACAATTTCTGAACTCACCCAATGACAGGATTCAGATATCATGAGTTAATCAAAATTAAATTACTGTGATTTAGTAAGATTTTCCAATCCTTCAAGAGATATTTGCAGCTCCATTTCTTGATGGGTGATCTTATTTCCTGCTACAAACTCGTGCACAACATCTTTCACAACAATCAAGCTTCTACCAGGGGGCTTTTCCTGCATCACTCCTCTCATTTCTTTCCTTATGAGTGCGACTTTGTTCCATTCGTTCTCATTTGCATACATATTCGACAAAATAACAGTTGATCCTCCCCTCTCTTGCAAATCGATCTTTCTTAAAACAGCTTCCCCCAACTCCAAATTATTCTGAAGACGACAAGCACTTAGTAGTGATCCCAATATGGCCAGATTAGGTTCCACTGACATGTTTTCAACAATTTCATGAGCTTGCTCAAGCATCCCGGCTCTGCCCAGTAGATCAACAATGCATCCATAGTGACGAAGACTAGGCTTAATCCTATATCTTGTTGTCATTGACTCAAAAATACGTAACCCTTCTTCAACCAGTCCAGACTGAGAACATGCAAAAAGAATCACAAGAAAGGTTACTGAATCAGGAGTAAACCTGCCAGCTTGCTCCATTCGAGAGAACAGGTTTAGGCAATCTAATCCTCGACCATGGATTGCGAAACCAGAAATTATTACAGTCCACGAATACAAGTCTCTTTTCATATCTTCAACATCATCGAAAACTTCTTTCGCATAACATAAATTTCCACATTTCGCATAAGCATCTATGAGTGAATTGACTACAGAAGTATCTGATTCAACCCATCCAGCCTTCTCTAGTAAAGAATGCATACATTTCATAAGGGTAACTGATCCTAAATTGCCACAAGCCGACATCGTAGAGACCATAGTAACAAGATTGGGACACGGGACACAATCATCCACCATAAGCCTTTTGAAAACAAGAAGTGCTTCACGATCTTTGGACAGAGAGACGAGCCCTGATATTAAACTAGTCCATGAAATTATATCTTTTTCAGCCATTTCATCGAACAGGATCCATGCTTCGATCGTAGACCCACTAACCAAATAAGCATTTAGAAGACAATTTAGTGCAAACAGATCACTATGAAAACCCAACTTCATAACGTGACAATGAACTTCCTCAACCAAATGCAAATCAGAAGTAGCCCCACATGCCTGAAGCAAGAACGGAAACGTGTATCTATCGGGAACCATTTCATGGCTGAGCATTTCCATATAGTAACGCACAGCCATCCCACTACTTCGCGAGCCACCAAATGCGCCGTAATATCTAATCATTGTATTCCAAGAAAAAATGTTGGGTTTTCTGATTTGATAAAAAAGCCCAACTCCAAATTCACTTTCCACCCCACTGGTGTCTCCCAATTCGATCAAAGCCGTGTAAAGAAGGCGGCTCATTACGAATGAGTTGCGATGAAGGCCTGAAACAAAGACGTAGGAAATAAGCTGTTTGAGGTTGTGAAAAGTTTTGCTGCATTGTTCTTCGAGGAGTAGCAGTCGGGGGTGCCTTTGAAAGAGCTGGTTATGGTGAACCCACGTCGGAGTAGAGAATTTAACAGTTAATGGTGGGAGATTCTTGACAATCATCGATTTCGTAACATTCTTGAATTTGTCGAAACATTAATGTTTGAAAATCACCGCCCCGTTATACTACGCAACTAGATCATGAGAGCTTCAAACGGCCCACCCACCCGGCCCGACCCCCCATCAAACGTTGGCGATGTGTGAAAACTCGGACCCAACTCAAGCCATGGTTTGTTACGGCTTAAGCGAGTCAGGATTATTATGGGATAATTTGAGATAATTTACAACATATAGGCACAACCTTGGTTCAAAAATTACATGGGAACATAACCAAAGTATTGGTTCTGCACAGATTGAGCAACTAACAACACAAGCATCTCTTACAACTATGATAATACAAGAATTATACATAGGAGTAGAGCTCTACAGAATTATACATAGGAGCAGGGCTCTACAATTCCTCGAACTGAATTGAGAATCCACAACGGCATCGCTTCACTCTTGTCGAGCCATCTTCATTGAATGCCTGCTCGTCTAAAGTAAATTCATGTTCGTGGTCATGGTTTCCGGGTGATTTCATTTCTTGCTCCTGGCATCTTGGAGAATCATCGCTTTTCTCAGTACTGACAGCTAATTTATGATACTTAACACCAGGTGCTGGGACGTCAAAAGAGGCTTGTGATGCTGATCCTTCCCCGTAGCTGTTGTTCAATCTCTGCCGAATGACTATGGAAGAAAGAAGCTGGTACCACCTTGAAAGTGCCCGTACCTCGTCCTGTTTTCTCTCTTCAGCCTTCCTTCTATCTTCCTCCTCTGCATATGCCTAACAAATATAATGATCATCAAACACAGCAAAGAATGAAATTATTCGTTCGGGTGGAATTGTTTTACCAAGGTGGCAACTGGACAACAATGATGACTAAATGACTTTATCAAACAAACATATATTAAGGTTTCAAGATTCCATGACATACCGAAATATAAATATTTGTCAAGGAATATTCAGTAACACAACAATCGAAATTTGATAGTTTGTTATTTACCTCTAGAATGGAATCATTAAATTCTTCACAAACAACAATACCCTCAAAGATGGGAAAGGATCGATCATTTCTGTATTCAAATCCAACCATAGCAGGGGCAAAATCGATACCGAGCCTTTTCGCAACAGGTTGTATCCTTGGAAAAGGCAAGTGGACTGTACCTGGTGGAAGGCATTTCTCAGACCACACCTCCACTTGACCGCGTTCATTCTACAAAGTAGAATATAGAAATCAGCAGTTCATAAATGCAAAATAAGTGCAAAATTTTTATCGTCGTATAATCTAGGATAAGGCTATGATGTACTAGATCTCCCGACAAAACAAAAGGTGAATTACAATGATGTCTCTCAATATCACGATGCAGCGTAGCAAGAACAAAAAACTAACACTAAGATATAATCTAAACTTCGTAGAAACATATTTAGCAGATAAGCTTTAACAATGTATTAAACTTCCCGGTTCTGTAAACATGTTTTTCACTTTGGTTACAGCAAATCGCATCATGCATAAAATTTTTTTGAAGATAAATATTTGTTAGAGCATATATAGGACAATTCTAAATACTCAAGTTTCACTCCCAATTCAGCTGACTTCGATACATGGCACTAACATATTTAAAAATAGGTCTTTGGCACGTCAAATTATAGGTGCTAAATAGATTCAGAGTTTGCTTAAAGTTACCAATTCCTGATAGGCTGCTAAAAACAGGGTTAATGTAACCATGTGCCCCTGCCAACCAAACAAGATTCAGCTGACATCACCTGGAATTCGACTTCATATAAAAAATGAGTGCTAATATCCTCACTGAAAGAAAACTATTTCCTGTGTACCAAATGGAATTCCTAAACAATCACTCAGAATGTGGTTCGGAGAATATAAAACATAGGGAATCTAATATTATGTTTTTCATTCACAATTAATAAAGCATGCGTCAATGATCTAATCCTCTAAACTCATCACAGTATAAAAAAATAGATCTACCTTAGGAACAATCCCATTAACTGGATGAGGAAGCAACAAAGGTTCAGTTTGCCACTTCCCATATAGATCAATATTCTTTTCATTGTTGGCATAAGTATGTTCAATGTCTTCCGCCACTTCCTTTTTATGTTGCTTCATAGAGCGCTTCAGAACCTGAAATAATATAGCACTTACTTACACATACTCATAAAAGCTAATCAAACTAGGTGAATCGACCAAATATAAATTCCAGTACAATATCAGACCTTAGCAGGAAGTTCATCAGCTTTGACTTGCAACCCCTCACGCAACCACATCTGTCTTGTATGAAGTATTTGGACACAAGTGCGTGGATATACAGCATGCCCGGAACAAAAGCCCAACACAAGTCCCTTGGGATAAATTATCTGATATTTCTTAAGCCATCTTTCAATCGCATATAAATGATGATTTTTGTAAGCCTGATAAAATAAATTACAGGAAATAAAAACTATGTTAGCCGCTATTTCTAATAGTTGTAAGAAAAACACTTGGATTATATACATATGGTGTCTTGTCATACAAGTTGATTGGTGGGAAGTGGTTCAGTTAGTGCTCTAGTTGCTAATTCCATATCTTCAAGAGAGCTCAAAGTAGCATCAAACGAGGCTTCTATACAGGAATCAACAGCCTTCTTCTCACCAAATTCTTCAGACGCTCCATCTAAATCTTTAGCATTTAGAACGCATCCATTATTTGGATTTGCTAATACAGATGGTTCAACCTTCTCATCACCTAAAGCTTTCTGACCAAAATTGACAGTGCCACCAGTTTCACCTGACTCCGACTCCTTCAATCGTGACAACACAGAATCCCACCAGGTCAAATTGATCCTTTGTGATGCTACCTTGTACCATTGAGTACAATATCTGAAATGATAATCTTCGTGAAAAATGGAATTTATTCTATGAGGGATTATTAGATGAAT
Organism: Primulina huaijiensis; assembly: GCF_012295235.1. Taxonomy (NCBI): domain Eukaryota; kingdom Viridiplantae; phylum Streptophyta; class Magnoliopsida; order Lamiales; family Gesneriaceae; genus Primulina; species Primulina huaijiensis. The sequence continues at coordinate 26,545,673 of NC_133308.1, read as the reverse complement.
AAAATAAAGTTCCTCTAGCAAGGGATCCTAAAAGACGAGAAGCCTTCAACTTACATAGCACCTAAACAATAGACAACCTAGTAAGACAGGGTGCATCCGCATAATACCTATGTAAATCAGAATCTACGGACATTAACAATTAACATGTAACTATTTCCTACTAACTGATTATAATATATCTTAATACACATATTTTTAAGCATAACTTTTAGTATCTATTTTATAATCCACACATGAATTCATATTATACTTAATTACTGTATCTGAAACTATGATATTGATATCAGATAGAGGCTTTGGAGTAACCACTTGGTCCAATCATTGTTATGGTAGCTTTTCTTCAAAATATCATACTTTAAAATTTTGCTGCTATGCAACCACGCTATCACTGGCCGACTTCATGCTCCACATAAAGTAAGCAGAATCAATACACATTCATACAGAGTAATAGTTTACTACTTTAAGAGGAGAAAACCTAGTGGTCAAGATATAGCTCAACAATCAAACACTTCGAAGGTTTTTAACCTGCGTGTCACGTCTTTAGCCCCATTTCCAGAAAAAGCAACAACGTATCTCAATGATGTTTTGCACGCAGCAGCTGCAGCTTCTACTTTACTCTCTCCATCAACAATTGCATTTACAACATCAACATGCACCCATTTTCCAGTCAAATTATCTCCAGCACAAAATACCTCGGCCCAATAAATGGGAGCTCCCACCTTTCTGGATCCAATAGCTGTAGATATTCCGTGTGAGGAAGTTTGAGATTCTTCTAGTTTGATTTTCTTCATTCTTCTATATGGTGGAGAATGAGTTGAAGAAGTGCTTGGTGATTCCAACACAGTAGATGTCATGCTGTGTTTAGAACTTTCAACAGCAGTGGCTGAGAGTGCCATCTCCAACTGCATTTGAAATTCTAGATCTCCTTTTCTCTTCAATCCCTCAACCTGAACATCGCGTGATTCAGAAGCATTATATGAGTTTTTGTAGACTAATTCATCCAACATTTTTTCTTTTGGTTTACTAGTGATTCGAGAAACTTGGGATTTGGTTATGTGCTTTTTGGACTTTTCTGTCTCAGATATGTTGGTGCTTTTTGCATCAGTCTGACCACTCTCCTTGACATCTGATAAGGATTTGAGAGAGAGAGTAGATGAACAGCTTGGTCCACCCACCATTGGTGTTGAGGAATTAAAAATATTCTTCTGTCCCTTGCTTAATTCAGCAGCAAATTTCCATTTGTCTGCATCCGGCTTCAAGGATATCACATCTAAAATGGAGACAAACCTGAAAAAAACAAGAAGTTTAATGCTCAAGAGTTTGAAAACGAAGATTTACATAAGATTAAAGACTAAAGGTCATCAAAAGGATCATATGGGGACCCAAAGATTATAGCACAAATGAAACAAATATTAAGAAAAATTTAGAGCCCGATCTTGCTCGAACATTTTATTGTATTCTGCTCATATCTTTACTTCAGGAATGAAAAATCACACCCGCCTCTGTGAGTATACAGGCGAACAATTGTATTAGCTAGAGCTAAAGTTAACAAGAATTTTGGACTTATTAGAGGCCAAAATTATGCATGCACACCAGTTGTACATCGCATGCACAAAGACATGGAATAAACATAATAAAAACCTCATAATTACACCTAACAAGAAAAGGAGGCCAGTAACAAACTAAAAGTAGCATCAGACATCCAGTGATGAAAAAATTGCATACCGAGTCGTCAGATTTAGAGCCCTGAATAAGGCTACACATAAAGCCACAACCTGCAACAGAAGTAATAAAGTGACTGTCAAAGTCAATATTTAATATCGTTTCACTCAATAGCAAGCATTAAAAAAAACATAAATCCAACCCTAAAATTTAGGATAAAAGTATGATAAAAAACAATATGAGCATCAAACAGAAAGTAAAAATACTAATCTCGGAACTTCAGGAGGGATAATCAATTACGTCAATGGTTCTACAAAAAAGAGCATTGTATCCTATGTTCTTTTACCACATCCTATATATCCATAGGACTCGCAAATTGCATAACATTACTATACAGTACACTCAAAAATTTGCAACTAAGGTCAATATTAACGCATAACAAATATTCTAGATTTAGTCAGAATTTACAGATTCATCCAAAATTTTATGATAAACACGATATGGAAACTTTTCTCCAGAATTTCTGTTTTTTCTATTTTACTGATTCAGCTAAAAGCTATAGCACACCTTGGGTGCATAATTTGGTCCCTGGTGTATGGTCACATGAAGTTCCCTAATGAACTCAAATTCAAGCTGCCAGAGTTAAAAAAACACAATTCACATTGCATGAAGTTCTGAAAGCTAGAAAATCGATTTTGGAAGATCTCTGGCAGATACATTGTAAATGACTTTAATGAGGAACTCATTAAAATTTGTCATCACATTCTACATAGACCTACAGAATTGCTAACTCAATACTGAGTTTCTTCAAGTAGCGTGCCTATAGCCAGAGAGAGAGATATTACATAACATCTAAATAGAAAGAGTAGAAGCATACCGCTTCTGGAGTACCCTCTCGAGTTTCCAAAGTAGATGCTAATGCGCAATGACATGTCTTTTCAGCTAAACTTGGACTACATACACTGAAGTTATTGTGGAACTGACAACAAGCAGAGAAAACAGAAAAGTACTATAAAGTCCTACAAACGGGAAAAAAACAAACATGTGCTAGAAAGCTCATAGTCATACCCAATTGACAAGTGGACACAGATGACTAGCTGTAAGTTTTGGAGACTCTGCTATCTTCAGCAAGTGAGTTGGCAGAAGAGAAAGTAGAGAAGCCTGCAATGGTCGAGGTCTTCTTAGTCAAAACAACAGCAAATTAGTTCATGAAGACAAACATTGTATGTATGCATAAAAATATGAAATTAAAATACTGATAAAATGATTATTTTATATTTTTGTTCAAGTTACATTTGAAAACAGAAGATTTACTTGCAAGTTCGTTGAGTAAAAAAATACTTCCTAATAAAACTGTAATTTTTAAAATAGAATAGTATTTGGTTATCAATCATTCAGCATATTAAGCATTTTTCAAATTATTTCACGTCCTTTTAATTTTAATTGAATTTAAATTATTCATGAAAGTTTGCACTTCAAATTCAAAACGTAGCTTTTATGAATTTCTTTTCATCTTTATAAATAAATAGAAATAAACGTGTGAAATATGGCTGATTCCGATACATGCTTCATATCCTTTTTTTACACAAATCTGAGGTTCATGTGAAACTGGCAGTGTATAAATTTGGAGCTCAAAATGAAAATTAATGGTCAATTTGCGAAATTAACCTTCATAGGGTCTTTTAAAATTAAGATTGAGGTTAGCTTTGGAAGTACATATTTAGAGTCTAAATATGTAAATATTATGTATTCTCTCCTGAAATATATAGGGAAATGTTATATTTTATCTCATTGTGGAAAAAAGAGGGAAACAGAGAAATCAAGAAAAGAATAGGCAGAGAAGGACTATGAGAATTAAAATATATGATACAGAATTTACATTGCATTCATGAAAAATCATTCGTGAAATTTCAATCTCGTCCAAAGGAAGAAAATTAATAGTGGCGTTCGATTATCAATTTTTTAGCACAATACCATATTCCAATATAATTAACCATTTAAACCATTGAAAGTAAATATGGAAACAAATATTCTTTCCATCCAAAAAAGGTATAATTAATCTACAGCAACTCAATTATGGCCATGGCATGTTTTGGCCCAGGCCTTAGTTAAAGGCTCCAGGCAGCCAATATTTTGCGGTTTTGGGGATACAAAACTCTTCCAATTTATTTGCCAATACCACTGGAAAAATAAGTGACGTGAAGAATGGCATGCATCCTCAAATATGTGGTTTTACAATGTACTTTAAAAAAAAAAAAAGAAAGAAAGAAAACTCGGAACTTGATTTCCAGATGGTAAATAGCATCAGAAATCATAGCACACATGAGGATATTTCTGTTCTTAGATTAATTCTATGAAATAAATGGAAGCATAAATGCAGAGGATTCAAATACTAATACAATGGGTTAAAACAGCCAGGAGTTCTTCGAAAAAATTAAAGAGACTGTAACTGATCTTTCAACAGTTCATACAACCATGTATTAAGTCCTTTGAGCTCAACATTATATTGAATTTATCCTCCATTAATCGCTTATCCATTAAGTGGACAAACAATACTATGGTCAATGCCACAACCACATACTTCTTTGACACTTGATAGACCGCATTCACAGAACTGCTCAGCTTGAATGGACAATGGTATAAGTTGAACATAGAAATAATTCATATAATAGTAAATATACATCCTGGCCATAAAGATGTGCATCAAAGATGCCACCGAAAAAAAACACAGAGAGGGTGAAAAGATAATGACCTGGATTAGAGGATCATTGCAAGCACCGTCAATCAACCTTCCCCTTCCTAACAGGCAAAGCAAATGACACTTGTGGACAATCTCAGCCACTTCCTGAAATCAAACAAGATTAGATATAAAAATGCAGGAAGTAAATGAGTCCACCTTTTAAAGACAATGTTCATGACTTCATGCTTATATTCGAATTGTATACACTACCTTCTCTTCTGAAGTGGCTCTTCGCACAGACTTCCGCTTAGCCAAGCCAGGTGAAACATCAAACTCAACTGAAACTCCACTGACTAAATCTTCTTGATATTCTTTTGATGAAGATAATGTAGGAATGGAACCATCTTCCCAGTCAGAATCTTCATATTCCTCATCGAGATTATAATATTGTTCGATTGCATCTCCTCCACAAGAATCAGTGTCTGCTGTATCCTTTCCTCCTGTTTTATCCAATAATTCTTTGTTGTTCTCCTTTAATTGTATTCCCTGCTAAAGATGGTATCAAAATTTTGTAGAGACATTGCCAAATTGAATTAGCTAAAAGATGAGATGTAAGAATGCCCATCTTCACTCGGCATATCCCATCGATCTCATACACACTAGACCGTAGGAAGTAATTATCACACATACATTAAATTAAAATATTAAATCTTCAGCAATTGTTCATAATATTCAAAATCTAAAATCATTTGCTTTTTTCCAATTCCAATTCCTTCATATGTAGTATTATATTTCAAGATTCAGTATTTGATTACACACAAAATCTGGTGGGTTGGTATTCATAAGTATCATAGTTAATGACAGCAACATATTACATATGCTCCTTTATAAAATCCCAGTAAGATGAAGATATATAGTCAACACTCAACAGTCTTCTCTGTGTTTTGTGCGGGTGCTAAATGTTTAAGAAGTAGGAAGTAAACCACTATAATCTATCACTATTTATTAAGCGGGATGTCCGTTTATAAACTTATTTGGTGTATTAGATAAAAGCACAACCCAAACAACAGTCAAATAAAAATAATTCAACTCCACTAATGAAAAGTAATTCAACTTTTTGTCTATCAAATTGAAAAAAGAAAAAAAAATGAAATTTCTCCTGTCATTTCTTCTATCATGCATTCCTTCATCTTTCTATGTTTTTACTTGATAAACCGACAAACATTATTGTCATTTTTTAAGGGGAGAGGGGGGGAACAAGAAACATGCGCCTCACTATCACTAGTTGTGAGTAACAGACAAATACCATCGCCAAAAAACCAAAACAGTAGCAAATATACCTCAGCTGCAGATTCACAGAGCCGCAAATAAACATCATCTTCTTTGTTAGACCCTTTTTTAACTCTTCTTAAAAGTTTTGTCACCGCGTCTCCAGATATATCCAAAAGAGTCTCTGAAATACCATTTAAAATTCCCAGTTATAAATCAAACGTAATGCATAACAAAAACTCCTCTAAATTCAGTCTTATAGTAAAATGGGCATAATAAACTCACTTTTATCATCAGCGATATCTGATAAAAGACGGGTTTTCTTTGCTCCTTCCTCACCTAGCAACACAGAAAACGCTATTAAGCTCCACCGTTCAGAAATTGTAGACTCTAAGCCGCAATTAGGCTCTCAAAACACACACAGAGAGAGAGAGGTACATATTCCACTGAAAATCCTGAAATGGATTTCTAAAAGCCTTTGTGAGAACAATCGGACATCAAAAGATCGATTTTCCAAAAACAAAACAAATAGTGTGCGCTTGGGAGTGGAATTCGTGGACGTACCCGTCGATTGTGGTTGCTTGGATTGGCTTCTGGTTCTCATTCTCGTTGAAACGCGCGCGCCCCTACTACGTGTGTAGGAGTAGGAACTGAGCCGAGAGAAGGTGTCGCTTTTGTACTCAATTTGGCGGTTGAGGAACGAAGAGTCCCCGGTAAGCTGATGGAGTGCCACGCGCGGTGGGCCGTGACTGAGGCCCAAATTTTTTGATGGCCCGATTCAGTGGCCCAAATTTGTGGAAGTTTCTTCAATGAAAACACAAGACTTGAGTCGTGTGTCAATTTGTAGCATTATCCATGACACCGTGGAGGATGTGAGGAAATAAGTGTAGACTAATTTTTTTTTGGGGAAAAAATAATAAATCGTTTTCGTATCATTACAACACTCGGCACACAAATTTACAGCGGAACAAAAAATCACAGCTTGATGTCTCGTCCAAACAGGTGTACAACAAAACATGGTAAGAAAACAAACCACGTTCTCGTGTCATGTTCAATTATCATCGAGTTCGTACATGTTTTCAAAGAATAATACAAAAAATTTACAAGAAGGCTAGTTTTGAAGCAAAATTTTCGCCTTTTTATGAACCAGTGGCGTTTTCAACGACCGGGTCAGAGGCCCCTTGTTTCAATATCAAATCCCCTGACTCGGTCTTCTTGAAAAGCTTCTTCACTAAATAATTCCAATTGGTCCTAGCATCCGTATGTTCTGTTTTTGAAGAATTTCCGGAGTCATCTGGAGATCCATTTTCAGTATTTCCCCAAGTTTCTTCTTCTGCAGACGCAACAGCATGAGGTATATTCAAACTGACGGCTCTCTCCAATGCGTCCTTGTGTTCTTTCTCTCGAGTCTCCTTCCTGTCAAGTTTTTGTACCTTTGGTGGAGTCGTTATGGTCTCCGTACTAAGGTCTTTTAAATTCTGCATAACATTTGATGGAATATATAAAAACAATTTCTTTGAGTGTCTGATATCTAACTAGTAGATACAACCAGTTACAAAGCAATTCGTACAGAATTTTGTAGCCACTTTTTCAAGTAGATAAAAGGGTAAATATGTACTTGTTTAGACTTGAGGATTCATAATCATTCACAATCTAACTGCTAGTACGATTTCAGAAAACGACTGCATCAGATTGCTAGACATGTGACAATATATGATTAATTAAGAACTTGCCATTATGTTTAGAGGTTTGACCTAGTTTAGAACCACGATAACCTGATGGGGGACTAACAAACTAGATTTACTGGAAAAGCATCTTTACTATATATTATAATTAAAAAAACTTTGTTATGTATTTCTTGCAAGTGCTAAATACTTCTCTGTTTTTTTCTGGAGGACAGTGAAAAGCTCGGAGGGTAGAATAACTTTATTGTTATCTCTAGGATCGGAAACTACAAAAGACTAAAGCCCGTAAACCAAATGAAAGTAAATCATTGGACTTGATTTTCAAATTCTCCAGGATTAAGATACCAAGTTTGCTAAGCTAGAGAAAAACTGAACGGTAAAAATGAGCTATGATACTACTGGCTTATGCTTACCACAAGAGCTTTTTCAGACTCTCGTTCGATCCAAATAATACCATGATCAGAGGTAGCATTGCATGACAAAACAATATGTTCAAATCTTCCATCAACAGGAATTGCAGTTCTAACCTCTGGGGGATACCTTCCACATCTGCAAGTACCCAGTAGTGAAATAAATCTTAAAATTTTTTTTTCTCGTCATAATTGCAAGCATATAGAATTCTTTACACTACATTAAAGCACAAGGCTTACAAGCACCACGTCAGTAGTATTCCCATTGTATAGAAAAAAATAGTTATTGGAAATTGTGAAGATAGCTACTTGCATGAGGTTGGTGTTTGGTACCTCTGCTAATTATGAAAAAAGCAGTATTCAGTACATTTATATATTGTTAGGAATTTGGCAGCAATAGAGTTGCGGCAGCAATAGAGTTGCGGCAGCAGCACAAGAATTTAAGTAATGTCTCAATTGTGCAATATTCTCAAGTATCGACAACACCAAATATCAAGACACTCGTTACCAAGTTCTGTGTGTGTGGCAATGACAAGAAGTGTGAACATGGCTACATGACACTGACGCATACATTAGGTGTGGTCTTCAGGGATGCAGACAATGAAATACTAAGGATCCAACAATGATAAAAAAATTTCCTTTTACAAGATTCGGTATACTAATTTTGGTGCAATTTACCTGCAAAACTTCCTTTCCACGATGTGATATATCCGACCAGGGGCATATAGTCGTCTTGGATCTCTGAGCTTTCTACCTTCAGGAATGAATGTATCCCTCAGACAGATGAGAAACATTAAACAGGGCAAACTGTCCAAAGCAAAAAGACCTGGTTTAAATGATGATAAAATTCACTCCTTTCAGAGGCAAAGAATAAAAAGAATTCGATGTTTTCGAGCAATATTACTTATAACTACTGACCAAAAGACGGATTTGAAAATGTCTTCCAGTGGAGTGGGTGTTCTGGGCAAGAAATCATCCTGAAGAATATCAAGTGAAAAGAGAATAATTAGTTTAAGAAGAACTAGTGGTTTCAACCAATGAAATGAGATGCAATACAATACAGAATCATTTACTTCTTCGTAAGAGAGCTTCACCTAAAATGCAAAAAGAACTCTCCTCCGCAGGAAAAATGAGAATAAAATTGGCCTTGGTTGGTTTCATTTCCCCAACACATTTTCCATCGAAAAAAATAAAACCAAACATTACCGTCTAATTTTATTTCTCTTTCCCTAAAACACGTTCGCTCACATCACCCAACAGAATTATTAATTTTGATCCAAGTTTTCACTATCAAATACCTGGTGAATATATTGCATTCTAATCCAAAACATGTTATTTCAAAATTTTAAATAATTTTCTCTTATGACATGACATCAATACCAACAGTTTCTACTGTGATTTGATATATGTACTAAAAACTTTATAAACATATATACCATACTTCCCCAATACAATTTCCCTAAAATGTCTCCAGAACAACCAAATGAAACCACAAAGCCCATTATGTGTATTTTTCTGAATCATGGTTCTAATTTTACGAGTAAAAACTGGATTGACATGCCTAGCATACATACAAATTATAAATAATTTTCTTTTATGATATGGCATCGATATCAGACAAGTTGACATGATTTGATATCTACCATAACACTATAAACATGCACCTAACTCTGCAAAACCATTTCCCTAAAACTAAACTGAAACCAAAAAAAGTCCATTATGTCTTTTTTCTGAATCATGGTTCTCGTTTTATGAGTAAAAACTTTATTTGACATGGAAGACATCCAAGTAATTTTTCCATAGTACGAATCAGATATTAACTTCATTTGAAAAAAAATTCTAGATCAAAAATTTTCAGCACATTTTAGTACCCCGCACCCCCATGGTTATCCCATATTCTTCTCTAGGTCCTAAAATAATCCATCATAGTGGGCAAAACAACCAAAGATTTAATCGATCCAATTCTGATCCACCCTAACCCAACCTGGAAACAATGGTCTCATGATAGTTCTTTAATCAAGGTCAAGGGAATGAAAGTCAAGGCTCTTTTGTTCAGCTTGATCCACCCACATAACAAGAAAAACTCAACAAAAGTAGGAATAGCAATTACTCACTGATTTGAGGTATACTGATGACTACTCAATTTTTCTTATCAACACTGAATGTCAATTTCGAAGATTCATAAAATATAGCCAAAAGAATTCTTGAAGGAGTAGGACCTATATGCTGATTTCATTCAGGTGAGTTTTAACCTCAAAATGGAGTGAAGAGGCAGAGATAACACTGGGGCATGTTTTGCCACCTATCAGGTTAACCAATACCAAGGCACATGTAGAACATTTTATTAATTTCAATAATGCAGCCTAGTGGTCTTGTTCCTGTTTCAAACAACATGAGATTAATTTTTAACGGAGTAAGATGAATGTCACATACAATAATTATGATTATGATCTTTTCCTTCTTAACACACTCTAAAAAACATGTGTACAAAAATCTGTGACAATAGCTAAAACCTAAACAAGTTCCTCCTTCACATTTTGAGATTATTGATATACAATGATGCTGATGCCGATGCAATATTCATCTATTCCCAAGGAGAGAATGGTTTTTCATGAGCTGGAGCACCTCTCCGTTTCTATCGATTACCTCAAAGTGATTCGAACAGAAATTAATGAATTGGCAGGATCTTAAAAGTGACAAAGCAATGTGATTTTAGGCTACTAAATAATTTCTTGAACTACTTTTATGCCTTGCCAATTGATCCAAGAAACCACATTTATGTGATTTAAGTAATTTATACTTCCACTAATCAAAAGTAATGTTCGCTCAATCATCCATACGTTCACGTTAGCTCGACTACAAATAGGTAAAGACTCTAATATCTTTTCCATTTCCATAAGGTTTACATAATAGTGTTGCAGCAAAGGTATCCACAACTTTATATAATAAAATAAAAAAAAATAGCTAGACATAGCGGTTTCATTTTCCAATAAAAAACAGAAGAATCTCATCGAAATGAATTAAAGATTGCAATTCTAAACAAAATAAATTTGCCAATATACAGCTGAAGGCAAAACAGTAAATCCCCTACAAACAAACCAATAATGACAGAAAATAATTGCCAGGGAACACCAAAACTACACACCTGAAGCACAACGGAGTATATAACATCAGCATACTTAACAGCCAGATTCAGCGACAAGCAACGAGCCGGTGCCACTGCGTAACACCTCAACAGACTCCTGGGAACTCCCCCTAATCGATTCCCATGGTTTGCCACAATCACAGTTAACAGCGTCGCAACTCCTGACCCCAACGAGTGCCCCGTAAAAATTATTTTGTACCCCCTTCCATTCTCCGTCCACAGTTTACTCAAAGTCACCGACTCAGCATCCAAAACCCATTTCGCTGATTTCAACAATCCGTGATGCACATATCCCCCATCGAACATCTGCATACCCAGCCGATTATCCAGCAGCATCCTGTAATCACCTTCTTTAGCCAAATTCAATCCGCGGATCGCAAGTACGATCTCTTGATTATCATGGTCGAGGTAAATCATGTAAGGAGGCGCGTGGCCAAGAGTTTGCTCGTATGTCACGCGCTTGACAACCCAGTCGGGGTTGAGGCGGTAGCCGCCTTGGGGGGCGTATTTGGGGCAGCGGAGGTCGGGTTCGTAGACAGCTAATATGACGCGGCAGACGCGCGGAATGGGCTCGAATTCCTCCGCGCTGGCAATGGTCCACGTAGCGCTGTCGTCCGCACCTATGTAGGTGCAGCGCTTCCACACCCACCGCATGCAGCCCAACATCACCACGCATTCCACCCCACAGCCCACCGACATTTCAGCAAGCAGATCAACCACAACTCAGAACTTGGAGTTGAGTGGAACTCTTGTTTCCTACGCTGGAGTAAAAGCTAAAAAAATGGTAACTTCACGTGGGAAGCCGATCAGAATCAGCAAAAAGCCTCACGTGGTGGGGCCTGTAATTACTTGTAAATATGGAAACTCTGGATAATCAGATATAGAAAACCCAGAAATGGGTTTATTCCAGCGCTCAATCTTGAGATACAAGATTCCTCCCCTTTCTCCTCACCTTTGTAATTATAGTAGTCATGCGTGTGATGCGCGTATTCCAAAAGAGTTGAATAAGTGAGGACGGAGAGACAAAGTGCTCGTTATATGTTCGAAGAATCGACCAGCTGGGAATGAGAGGCGACTTTTGACAATAATAATAATAAGTAATAAATAAATGAAAGAGACAGGTGGACATTGTTTCTCCATCCGCACTATGTAATTCTAGGCTCGTATGACCCCCCACTATACCAGGCACAACCAGTTAGGCTTCAACTTCTGGCCACCATAAACATAGCTTCTTTTTTTTTTAGTCTGGGTATAAATATTTTGTTATAATTAAGTTTCGAATTCTGAGATTTCTGAATCTTGAATTTGAGAACAGTCTCAAATTTAAGATTTTTATAAATGCCTTGTTGGTTTTCAAAATATGTTTTTCCACGTTTCTAAAAATTATTATTACTGTTTTTTAGTTGAGAAAATGTTTATAATAATTAAAACTTGAACCTGAGACGTTGTCTCAAATTTAAAACTTTGATATCGAATATGTTTAAAAGTCACTACCAAATTTATTATTACTTTTATTTAGGGGAGAATTTGTAAAATAACTTTAGTCAACTATTTATTTAAAAAAATGTCATATTCAAGACACTTGAGATTCAATATTGTTTTTGCTCCATACTTTGGTATGTATCAAAATATTAAATAGAGTACGTGACCAACCCCAAATAGTTTTGAATCTTGACTCTGAGCTGCGAGTTACATCGTCATCGTAAAAATAATAAAATTATAATAGGAGAATAAAAATCTCTTATTACTGCATGTGAACAGTTACATATAATTCTTGCCAAAAGGACAGTACATTTATTGTGCCCCATTACATTAATTATTCAGACATTAATTTTAAGTAGCATTCAGACAATGTCATAAACTTCAGTTTAACGTATTAATTTAAGAGAGAAGCGATACGAGCAGACTGCTGGTTAATAACAGCAGCAGTGGAAGGGCTTTGTTCCAGCACAACTTCGTATCCATCGCTCCAATTCTCCATTCCGTCGGCCATCACCTGCCAGAATAGAGCACCCACACAGGGCCCTCCGCTCCTAGCACAGCTATAAACACTGTTGAATATGGTCCCAAAGTACGAGTCCCGAGCCACGACACTGAAGCCTGATGATCTTGAGGACTTGCCGAACTCGGTCACCATAAGTGGCTTCCCCAAGACCGTTTTCGAGTCGAGGCTATGTGAGCCGATCCATTTCTCCACGAACTCGGTTTGGGCCTCGTCGTTTGCTCCTGGAACCCTGCAACATGTACAAAAATGTGCATTCGATCACGTGTAACTTGGATATCAAATATAAAGAAAATAAGTATATATATATATATATTTACCATTGATCAGGGTATAGATGAATGGTGGCAAAATCAACCCCCGGAACGCGGTTGTTGGATATGAAATCAGTGCCAACTTCATAACCTGGATTGAATTGCTTCTTGTCGGGCATCGACTCTCCGTAGAATCCTTCCATCCCAATTTCGACTAGATGGTTCTTGTCGATTGATTTAACTTGATTCGACATCTCCACAACCCAATCCTATCCAAATAAATATGTACATCTAACATTTATTTAAGATCAAATGAGAAACATTAACGAAATAAGTAGTAAATCGGCAGAAATGAGTAACTTGAATAGTTTTTCCGGAGAGGTCAGTTTGGCAACGAGGTTCGTTCATCAACTCCCATGCAAATATGGTGGGATCATCTTTATATGCAATCCCAGTTATGGAATTCACCCTTGTCAGCACAATCTGCAAACACCAACAAACTCATTATAAATTTTATTCAACTTAAATTGTGATTATAAAATAAATATGATAAAACGCATACGTACCTTGATGTGATTTTTATAGTAACCTTTAACAATATTATTGCTAAAGAAATCATCCTCGTTGTTCATGTACTGGCCACGATCTCTAGCCCACTGAACATATTGTTTCTTCCCTCCAAAACCTTCCCAATTATTCACTAAGCTTAGAATAAGATGAATACCATACTTATTCGCCTCCGAGATCACAAAATCCAATCCCTAAAATCATCGAATTAAATCGTGATAATACATACGACAACGAGACAAACATTAACATTACCATACTCTAACAAGACAGCAACGTACCTTAAACATATCCTCGTTGTATGAACCAGGGGATGACTGCAAAGACCGATATCCACCATCGCTAAAAGCCCAAGTTCTGGCTACGTTCATCCCATATTTCGAAGCCTGTCGAAAGGTATCAGTCACCTTCACCCGAGTGGATGGGTCTGCGGCCATGTACATTAGCCAATAAGAGTTGAAACCATTGAAATACAATGGCTTCTCATTCAAAACGAACTGGGTTCCCATTGTCTGGACAAAGTTTCCATTAGCCATGGCTTCACTATAACCCGATAAAATGATTGCTACCAAGAAAGAAATAATGAAACCCTCTACCCACATTCAAATTGAAGAACTTCTTTTTGTTTGTTTGGTGGTTTGATGCATGCAACAAAGAGGGGTATATATAGAAAGCTAATCGATTGGCAACACTCAATAGGCAGGATGGGAGAGGNTAACTATTTTACGATAGAATAAAGTGAAAAGTAGTTGAGGTTTTATACAATTGAGCAAGTAATAGCCCATATATACATGTACTCTAGTTCGATGGAATTTGAGATGCTTACATCCTTAAGAAAACAAATTACATTGACTACAAATCATTGATTGAATGGAAACAAATGTTTTTGCTTTTAAGTTTTAATAGTAAAATACGTTACTCCCCCGTCCTAATTGTGTAGGCTTCGTTTCTTTTTTCGCTTGTGCCAACGATATAGTTCAGTCTCTATATTTAATAGAATTTTTTTTTTTTTGCTTATATACTCATATTAATTAAATCTTGGAAAAAATACGATTATTTTTTCAATGAATTAAATAAAGATAAAATAGAAAGTTTACTTGTAAACTTTGAGAAATCAAGCAAGAGTACTATATATTCGATACGGATGGATGGAGTAATATAATTTTCATCATACAAAAACTCCTGTGAGACGGTCTCACAGTCAATTTTGTGAAACGAATATTTTGTATGGGTCATCCGCGAAAAAATATTATTTTTTATGTCAAATATATTAATTTTTATTGTAAATATGGACATGAGTGATCCGTCTCACGAATAAAGATCCTTAAGACCGACTTATGAAAGACATCCCATTTCCATCAATTCTATCCCTTGTTTGGTTTCAAGTTGATTGATGAATTCCCAACACTATGCAGTGAAACTTGTATAAAGACAGAAATAAGAGTTTGGTTGCATTAATTACACCTCGAAGCAAAATTAACCCACGAATATTAAATAAGATTACGAACAAATTTGGTGAATTATTCTCATTAGTTCAAGAATTAATTATCCTCTTTTGACTGAATTAAAAATTCATTAATTTCGAGTTAGATAGGCCGTTTTCTCAAATTTTGAAAGCAGTCTAACTTTAAATCATTAATTTTATTACAAGAAAATTCCGACTTCTGATTATAAGTTTTTTATTGTAAGTAAAAAATTTGTAGACGACTCTCAAAAAATATATATGGACATATATACATATATGGAGAGTGATATTTACACTCCAAAAAATGTTAGTAGGACTCCACTTTAATTTTTTAATTTAATGCTTGACGAGATTACACTTATACATCACTTTCCTTTTATTATAAAGTTTTCCTTCAACCCCCAAAAATTGAAAATCAATCATTATGTGTTTTAACAATCAAAGTTGACAAAAAATTCCAATTAATTTTATTATATAAACAAATATAACACAAAACTTTAAAACAATCTAAATGAAATAATTGTTTGTTTAACTTTAACAACCAAATTTATCATATTTTAAAAAATTAATCATAATTCTCATCATATAAATAAATATAATAATAGAATAACAAAAATAATTAATTTTTATTCTAATATTTCAAAATGTTTAATATATTATCCCATGTTTAGAAGGGGTGAACAAATTTTGGCTTTTTTTGTTTTTGTTTTGTTTTTTTTTACAAAATACCTAAAGTTATGGAGTGCAAAGAATTTTGATTTAGTTAAATATAGGTCAAAATTTTGTTAAAGCTTGTGATAACTTGTGAAAAATATATTATTTGAGATTAAATATAAGTATTTTATGTTATTTTATATTATTTAACAAAATATCTAATAATGAAAATATTTTTAAATTTAATAGTGTGTTTGTATCTATTTATGGACATTGATTATTTTATTTACAATATTTTGAGTAATTAAGGATAACAAACTTACTAAAAAGAAAAATCATCAAGGGTATAATTGTAACTCCAGGATCGAGCGTTTGTCGTTTACCAAAAGTTATGGTTGGTAGTAATGATGCAACTCTAATCTTTTAAACTATACAATATCTCAAGCACCATTGTTCGAACACTCTTCCAGCAGAGACAATTATTATACTCAACAATCTCCCTCCCAATAATTGCATTCCTTGAAGTTAATGGGAATCGAACCCGTGACCTTGGCTCTGATTCCAATTGTATGACTGAACGTTTGTCGCTTTATTAAAAGCTATAACTTGTGGTAACGGTGCAACTTAAATCTTTTAAATAATATAGTAATTCAAGTACCACGGTTCGATAGCTCTTCTCGCATAGACAATTATTGCACCCAATAATCATAAAAATAAATTGAAGTGTAAATACCATTCCCTACACACACACATATATAGTAGAAAATTGAATATGTTATCTGAGATGTGCTAAAGACCAATGATGTAATATGTAAACAACATAATGTAATTTCCCATTTCACTTGCACAAGAAAAGAAGAAATAACAATAAATTGTTTTCGGATGACGCCAAATATATATAGTTGCTCCATCCATCTTAAAAAAAATAATAAGGTTTCACAAAGTGANTATTTAATCACACATGATGAATAACACATGCATTGACATCAATGTCAGTCATGAACACGCATATATAGTTTTGAAAGTTGGATAATTGTTTTATTTGGTTTTTTTTTTTTTGGACATTTTAATAATTTTATCTTAGAAGATTGAGATAAATTAAATTTCATTGTGTATAATTTTGTAAAGATATACATTGTATCTTATCTCATGATATATTTGCGTAACATGCATACATTTCATTGTTATATCTTGAGATTTAATGTTAATTCTTTTGATTATTGTATCTCAGATATTGGGAAATGATATATGTGTTTGTTTATGTAAGATCGATAAACATGTATTGGAAAGATGTTTAGTTTCGTGTTGTAAATTTTCTAAAATCTATATGTAATAATGATGAGATGAATGTGATATTTGTTTAACTTTCTGAGTAGATTTCATGCAGATATAGGTTTGACAATACATATATTATGACGTCGAAGCATCAGTTGAAGTGTGAGACTTTTGGAGAGAAAAACGCCTTACTGTTCATTATGTGTCAAGACTACTGTTGTAACAAGGCTTTGTCAGTACCACTATATCATTCTGATTTTGAAAGTTTCAATTGTAAATGATGTACACACACTCAAAGCTTCGTGATTCATTCATCGAGAGAGGAATGTAATGTTCTCAGAAGATAACAATCCGTAGTTTCGAAAGAAATTCGAGTTGACGGATATTGAAAACGAATAGTGTTCGCCAATGAATTTTTTAGTCATAGAGGATTCATTAGAAAGATGAAGTATTTCATTTGAAAAAATCCTTGTATGATAATAATAATTTATGCTTAGTAGATTCACTTTATTGTTGGGCGTGACCATGTGAATGTAGGTATATAGGTTGGACCAAACCATGTTAAAATCATGGTGTTTCCATGTTCACTCACTTAATAAACAACGATAAATAACAAGTCGTTAATACTGCAAGAAAATACAATTTTCACAAACTGACATCTTCAAAATTCTATTACTGGCTGCATTACACGTCCTAATAGACGTCGTACTGAATCTCGATCTATACATACCTTAAATCGCATCTAAATGACTCAAAATAAATCCTATGAAACTCCATAATAAAGCCACATGTTTGCTTTTATTTATTTTTTTAATTATGCATTTATATGTTAATTTTAAACGTTTACTTCGAAACTTTATAATGATGCCCAAAAGAATTTTCTCAAGTTTTAGGGGAGATGTGTTTGAAATAGACTCCATTGAAAATGCTAGGGAACGATATTACTTATTTTTACGATTTTGATTAAGAATTTATAGATTTAAAGGGTGTCAAGTTTTAGAATTTTATTTCAAGTCCTAGCCAATTTAACTGTTGATGCCTTTTTTTTATTACTTTCAGCCTTTATTTAAAATTTCTCATTTAAAAAAATGTAATATTGGTTCGAGTTAATTGAATCTATTGAATATATTCAAAATTCGAGTAGATACTGAATGAAATAAAAATGTAATAATAATCAATGACGTATACCTCGTACCAAACGATATCTATAGAGCGCAAAAGTTTCCGAAATGGAAATTTCAGGAGACAAACTAATAAGGCGCCAGTTAACCACCCCAAAATTTTTATACATTTAAGTCCGATGGCTTCATTTCTTTCATTCTGTCTGCATTAATTAGCCCAATTGTTACGGGAAACTTTTGGCTAAAACCCATTTCCTGTATCCTTTTATAGTCCAGGGTTTTGTGTCTTATTACTTTAATTTTTTTCTTGGTTTTTGAGCAACTTATTATTTGGAGCATGTTTCATTTGACGCAATCTTACGTATTTATATTTGTTAGATAAATCGATTTAGTTTATATTTTGAGTGAAAAATAATATTTTAATTTTAAAAATTAATATTTTCTCATGTATCAGGTTGGATAGAAGACTTTTCTCACAAAAATGATCAATGAGATGTTTTCATATAACTTTTTGTACATATTTGATTAATCTTAGTATGTTTTGCAAGGTCGGCGAATTCAAGCTGTCTACTTCATTCATAAAAAAATATTTATGAAACTTTATTGAAATAATCATTTTGAGTTACTGTACTAATTTAATCAAAATATTGTCTATTATAATATATTACACACATTATTTTTTTATGAATTTAAATAAAAGATTTATGATTTATGTTAGCCCACCCAAGCGAAAGAATTCTGGTTTCGCATAGGATATTAAGGGTGCGAAAAAATACCGAATTTTTGACATACCGAGATTACTGTACCGAAAAAATGCCGAATTTACCGAATTTTCGGTATACCGAAAATTTCTGTACGGTACGGTAACAATACGGAATTTTTCGGTACGGTAACGGTATGTAATTTGAAAATTTCAGTATATACCGGAATACCGAAAAATATACAAAAATTTTAAAATATATAATATTTTAAAACAATAAATTTATAAAAAAATTTAAAATGTAAGGTTTTTTCGGTTAAAGCGGTATATACCGATACCGTACCGAAATTTCAGTATACCGTACAATATCGGTATAATCGGTATGCTAGTTATATGTATCGAAATTTTCGGTACAGTATCGATATGAATTTTCTTATACCGTAATTTTTTGTACGGTATACAATATATGATTTTCGGTACGGTACGGTATACCATCCCTATAGAAAATAGATTAAACCCCCCACTGAATCATGGTGATGGGA
The DNA here is from genome assembly GCF_012295235.1 of Primulina huaijiensis. Taxonomy (NCBI): domain Eukaryota; kingdom Viridiplantae; phylum Streptophyta; class Magnoliopsida; order Lamiales; family Gesneriaceae; genus Primulina; species Primulina huaijiensis. The sequence continues at coordinate 26,526,242 of NC_133308.1, read as the reverse complement.
TACACCAATCCACTAACTCATGACTCGGGAGCATACACGCCACATAGTGCATGCGTTGTGGCTAGATTTATCGCATAAAACCCGTCTGTATGTTTTTTAAAAAAATTTTATTGGTCAATTTACATAATCAATCCACTGATTTACATTTTTTTTATTTTAGTAATTTTTTTATGAGAATATTGACGTGATATTAGAAAATTAAAATATGGTGACGGACATTGTTAACTTGTTCGATGTCACGTAATCAACTAGGTGAATAAGGACCGAGGTTGAAAAAATGCAAGTTAGTCTGTATGACTGTAAATTGATCAAAAAATAAATACGTGCTAGTAGTAATTCTTTCCGTTTAGGAGATAGATTTGTTTCATGATGAATTGGTGATGGAAATCTACTAATTCGGAAATTCAGTTATTTCTCACTTTTTTGGTAAAGAAACTTGAATCAACGGAGCCACATACAAAAGATTAACGAACAAATCACCATTTTCACATTACATATATCACAGCAGGCTCAATAACTGGTTCATTATGTTATCCCTAATAAATTCCCTATCGGAATCAATCAACAAATCTGATCCACTGAAGTCATCCTCCCAGATGTTGTAATAATAGTCCAAAGTTGGCGAAAACGGTAGTTCTTCGTGCATATTCGAGGACGAAGGAGAAGACGACGATGACGACGAAGATGACGATGGAGGACATGTTGTTTCATCGAAAGAAAGCATAATTTCATGGGGTTGGATCACTGGGATTTCATCGATGCAGAAATCTTCATGGATTAATTCCATGGAGGCAAATGGGATCTTGGTTTTGTCATCATTATCGTTGGGTAGTTCGACATTATTAGTGTTAGATTGCATCGTGATGTCAGGGGCAGTAGGCGGATATTCTGCCTCCGCCGCCGTGTTTAGCGGTGGTGCTGCAGGTGGTTGTCCGGTGGCGGGCGGTGGTAGAGGCTTGTGCGTAAGAGGGTCGATTCCCATTTTCTTTAGCTTCTTCTTGATGTGAGTGTTCCAATGGTTCTTTATTTCATTATCAGTTCTTCCAGGAAGATGAGAAGCTATTTTAGACCATCTGCAAAAAAAAAATTAAAAATTGTTATTCAAAAGGAAAATTGCTTGTTCCAAAAATGGAAAAAAAAAACATTCAAAGAAAAGTAGACAAAATATTTGATCAATTTCAATTTTTTGGTGAGTACGGTTGACAAAAATTCAGGTTTAACCAAATAAACTAAAATTTGGTTCAATTAATTCAGAAGTTCAGTTTTCTCTTAGAAAATATTGGTTAAATCGTCCACTTTTGAATTTTAAAAATCGGTTAAATCAAATATATGATTTAGATTTTTATTAAAAAAAGTTAAAATTGTTAGGGACTAATTAAATTATAAAATTTATATGTGTGTACAGTTTCATTACATCCAATGGTTGCGGTTAAATGTCGTTGCTCACATGGATTTACAAAAATGGATGCCCAAGAAATCAAACCTATATTTATTATATATATATGAATCCCGTAAGAAAGAAATTTCAACACTCTGAACTTAGGCTGTGCATTTGCGACTAGGACAGCGGGAGGAAAGCAAGAGGAGAGTGGCTTTCTTCATCATCAACTTTGGTGGGAAAAAATGCATTATATTGTTGAAGGAGTCAATTATATAATTAAATAAATCAAATCAGGGACTCTATGTCCCTGATCAATTGCATTCATTATATATATACAAATAAAATCAAATGAGTGCAAAACGCGTATTTAAAATCAATAGTCTTTTAAAATTCTATGTTTTCAAATCATAAGCATATATAACATGTTCATATTTCAAAATAGCACGAGATCGATTTTGTGCTCTTTTAAATCTTTTTTTCTAAAAAAAATAGCGATTTTAATTGATCGAGAACATAATCAGATGTAGAAAAAAAAAAGACACATTAGATTTACTTATTTATATGTATAGATAGATATATATATGGCAATGCAAGGAAAGTGGGAAAGTGCCAAAACAAATGATGGGATAAAAGAAGGCCATAACTTTGAAAATGCCTGTTAGAAAAGCTGAAAATGGAGAAGCCTTGCCTTTTAATCTTACATTTATACATATAAACATTCCTACATATATATATATATATATATAAACATTACTAAATTTTTATTTTATAATTACAGATAAGATGAAAGGCTTGCCTGTTACCAAGCTGGGCATGAAGATCAATGACCATCTTCTCTTCATATTCAGAGAGAAGTCCCCTTTTCAAATCCGGCCTCAAGTAATTTGTCCATCTCAATCTGCAGCTCTTTCCGCACCTTAACAGCCCTGGAAATCGAATAATTAATTATATTATGTTCATCGAGTCGAAAATTGATGAACTACACACCCTTCAATTCCCACTTTCCCATTCATCTTATATGAAAAATTTCGACTTCAACCCATTAATAAAAACAAAATAAATAAGAAACTACTGACCGGCGAGTTTCGGCAGAGCTCTCCAGCAGCATTGGCCATTGTTGAGGATGAAATCGATCAGTTTCTTGTCTTCCTCAGCAGTCCATGGCCCTTTCTTTAATCCCACTTTATCACAGCATGGTTGCCTTCCCATCTTCTTCAACTCTTCATAAAATTTTAGATATTGTAATAATCTATAAACAATATATATATATATATATATATACACACGAAGGTTACATATATTTGTATAAAATTTGGAGCAAAGATTTCATGAAATGTGATGAAATTGAAGGCTTAACTTATCAGAACCAGACTACACCTACTTATATATATAGAGATGGATTCTACAACTCGGTCTACGTGACTTTGTAATAATAATAATCTTTAAATGGTAAGTGGATTTTCTTTTTCAGAAGTAGAAAATGGTAAAAAAAATTAATTTTTTTTTTAAAAAACACGGATACTATTTTAAAAATATTTAAATAGCTGTATTTTCAATTAATGCTTCCACTCGAACTCCTGGAAAGGTCTACCATCACAAAACACACCCTTTTTTAAAATTCAAACTATATTATTACAATGGATTTATAAAATAGGCATGAATAGTAAATTTCAGGTAACTTTTGGTATTTCAACATTAATTAAATACCAAAAAAATGATGGAAAAATAATTAACAAATCCCGACTTGGTAATTTTTCATTTAACTTGCATTTTTGAATATATATCATGATGGTTAATGTTAGGCTTTTTCTCGGAGGAAAAAAATTATAGAAAAATTTTTTTCGTACAGATATATGAGCAACGTGAATCGTTTTGTGATTAGATTATAATATACAAAAGGCAAANATATATATGTGTGTGTGTGTGTGTGTGTGTGTTATTTCATGAAAATTATAATAAGAAAAAATTTAAAATATACTTGAAATGATTTGTCAATGTATCATGAAAGTTGAGGAGAAGATAGCATATAAACTTAAGAAAATTTTAATTTTAAATAAATTTCCAACGTTAAAATATCTTAATTAATAAAATATATATTATATACACCCATATTATATAATATATACAAACTAAACCGTATATATGATTTTTTATTATCTTGATTTAGAAAATTTTTCAATCTTCATTAAAAGATTATAGATAATCATTTATCTAATAAGTTGCTAAAGTTTTTTTTTCTCAGATTATAATAAAATATAATTAAATGAAATATGTAATTAGCTAGCATAGTTTGTAAACTATTACGTTAATATGTTAATATGATGATTTAATCGGTATGTATCAAAAAATAACTATGAATTCTAACATTATAAAAAATTTAAATTTCAATAAAAAAATGATGTGTCAAGTTTGGAAGACACATAAACAGCTGTCTTGGGACATAATCACAGTCGTAACAAGATTTTTCAACACTCCAACATGGACCCACACTAATCCAATTTTAAAAGTCAAGAAAAAATAATTATACAGGTGCATTTGTATAACATAATACGGATACATATCTCATTATTCATTACATATAAAAATAAAACTTATTAGACGATCTCAATACTCAATTTTGTGTTGTCAAAATTTTTATTTTTCATAATAATTGATATCACGTTTTGATTTATGGTGATTGACCTTCCATATCTACATAACTGATCACTTGTGTAGGTTAGATATTACACCGATTTTTCTAGGTTCTGATATCTATTTCGTCGATTATTCTATGTGTAATTATTCTTGCAAAACTTTTATTTTGTTTTTGTAGCATTATTATTATAAATTCTCCAATACATTTGGTGAATAAGTTGGCAACTTATTTTTTATCTTGAAAAAATACATGTTGACAATTTCAGATAAGAAATTAAACCAGGAGAGTAGAACTAGGTTAGATTTCACGAAGAGGGTGATTAATTAAGTTGAAAACTTATTTTTTTTTTTACCATTTCAAAAGGGACTATTGCCAAAATGGTTATCTATATTTGCATTTTCGGGTTTTGGTTTTGGTTTTGGTTTTCTAATTAATTAAAGTTGAGTTTCGGTCCCGTAAATTTGAATTGGACTATTTTCTCATTTAAAAATTAAAAATAAATACTTATATTTAACTAGTGTTTGAAATATTCAAAAGATGTAATGTCAGATGTCTTGTGTATTGTTAACTTTTCAAGATACACTTATACTAAGCACTGATACATCAAATACGTAATGCAAATAGTATTTAAATATTTTAAATCTCTAAAATTCAATTGCTTTATATATCTTCATGCTTAATATATTATAGTTACTGCTTAAAAAATATATTATAGTTTACGTGTTTATAATAGTAGCCAAATCATAATTTTGTGTGGAAAATAGTTTCACAACTTGATATATTAAAATTCGAATTAAAGGGTTGGAATTTGGGAGCAATTTAACGTAAATTTTTGGGGGAATAAAGTTTTTAATAAATTAACTTATATTATTTTAGGTTTTAGTCCATTAACTCTGTTGGGTGCAATAATTGTCCATGTTTGGTAGAGCGATTGAACTGTGGTGCTTGTACTGCTGTGCGGTTTAAAAGATTTGAGTTACACCATTACGTACCCCTAGCTATAGCTTTTGGTAAAGCGGTAAGCACTTGGTCCTACAATTGGTATCAGAGCCAAGGTCACGGATTCGATTTACATTGATTGCAAGGAGTGCAATTATTGGGAGGGAGATTGTTGGGTGCAATAATTGTCCCTGCTTGGTAGAGCGATCGAACTGTGGTGTTTGTGCTGCTGTGCGGTTTAAAAGATTTGAGTTGCACAATCACCATTAACTATAGTTTTTGGTAAAACGGTAAGAACTCGGTCCTACAAACTCGTTATTCTCGGAAGAACTTATGAAAAAATAATAGGACTGCATTAAGGAAAATAAAAGTGTTTTTTTAAATAAAAAATTAATTGACCATTTCTCGATTTATGCTTGTCTTCTTTTCGCGAGGGATACTCTAATATTATCTGTATCGTTCCAATTTTATAGGATGACCACAAAAATAAAAGAGTTGTTTAAGAAATAAAAAAATACCATGAATGGGTTTCATGCAGAATAAACTAGTACATATTTCAATATCTTATGGAAAAGTATAAAGTCAGCTGTTTCAAATAGTGCTTTCATAATCACAAAAACTATTGTGAGAAGAAATCACGAGTAAATTTTGTGAGACGAATCTCCAATCAATCTGATTCATGAAAAAATATCAAATTTATGCTTAAAATATTATTTTTTCGATTTAAGTATGGATCGAGTTAATCGTTCTAATCAAAATAAATATGTGATATAGTCTCACAAAAAACTTACTCAATCATAATTACATATTCTAGCCACAATTTCTCGGATATTGGATTTCACCGTCATAAAAATATACATGCTATCATTCATATATCTAGATTTTTGAACTTAATTAAATTTTTTTAAAACAAATATATATTTTATTAATCATGATTAAAATTAACAATCATTTAGATCTTATATTTTCATAAATCCAAAATATGTAATAAGGATAAATTAACATTCTAATGACTTTTAGAATTTGAATATTTTCATAAATTCAAAATATGTAATAAGGATAAATTAACATTAATCTAATGACTTTTAGAATTTGAAAAGGTGAATTAAAAGGGCCTTTTTTAAAAAATAATATAAAAATTATAAAAATATTGTAAATTCAAAAGTTTTACAAAAATATAATAAGTCGAAAAATATTGTCGCGGATTCTGCAGAATACGTGAGTGTTACCCGGATATTTATTAATCATTAAACTTAACTTTTTAACTATGATGATATATAATAACTTAAATAATAATGTAATAAAAAGACTAAATAATATATTTATTTATAAGAATACTATTATTTTTATTTAAAACTATTATGATTTAAAACATATTATAATTATTATCACCTTCTCCGGAATTATATATAGCATAGGCATTTACACAAATTATTTGCACACATCCGTGAATATAGTCAAAAGTAGAATTAGTTTTTTTTTTTTTTTTTTAATTTTATAATAAAATATAAATATATAAATTAATAAAAATCTGGATAACACTATCACAGATTCTGCAAAATCCGCGATAACATTTTTCGGATTGTTATAGTGTTGTAAAACTTTTGAATTTGCAATATTTTTATCATTTTTATTTTTATATTATTTTTTTATGAAAAATAAAGCCAATTAATAGGATATATATTAGATTATTTCTTTATATTATTCCATAAAAAATTATAATTAAAAATACTAGAAGCAATTGATGCATTTAATTAATTAGATTAGATTTAAAAAATTTAATGGTATTATATTATTCTTTTATCATGATAAAATAACAGTTTGATTAGAACGTAAAGGTTACTTTGGATATAATGATGTCCTAAGTAAAAGAAGGTAAAAGTTGAAAATTTATTTATTTTTATTTGTTTATTTTAGATGTCAACCATTTACACATTCAAAAAAACTGTGCAATCTTTTTAAAAAAATGTGCCACGAGAAAATGGCAAAATGACCTATATTTACGGTTTTGATGACCGAGTTCAAGCTTTGAACTTTTTATAAATTAAATATTTTAATCAATATATACGCTACAAAGATAAAATATTTAAGAATAACTCCATTACTGTATAAAAAACACTTCATCGATAGGAGCGTAACAATGTCGTTTTAGAATAAGTTATAACTAATGGTAAAAGTGCATCTCCGATATTTTAAATCGTATAAAAATAAAAATGTCATTATTCAATTTCTCTTACAGTAGTGACAGTCATTACACTCAATAATCGCTCTATCAATAATTGCACTTCTTGCAATTAATCCATGATAGTCGTACATGTGACATTGACTCTGATACTAATTGTAGGACCAAATGTATATCGCTTTATCAAAAAATATAATAATTAACAATAACGTAACTTCGATATTTTAAATCATACAACAACTCGAACGTCACACTTTAATTACTCTCCAACAATCCCAACGATGACATTTATTGCATACCAACATCATCACCATCTAATATCACTTTTATCATACAATTTTATTTTAGATAGAGTAAAGTTAAATAGATAAATTTAGAAAACAGATATTAAAAGTCAATCTCGAGCATTATAATTGTTACATGATAATCAAATATGTAAAATTTTCATCTTCACCACACATTTTCGATTACTTTATGTAATCAATTAAAAAAAATTTAACGCTGTTAAATTATCTTTAAAATAAAAAATATTAGTTACTTCATGGATTTGAAAAATAATAATATAGTATAGATAATATAACTTTTACATAATATAATTAATATATATTAATTTATTTTGTTTGTGAGAGTTTATAAACGTCATGCCCTATTCTTGAATTTCGGATTATTATAGATTTGGTTAAAATTACAGTGTAATAATAAAATATTGTTCATAAATAACTAAAAATTATATTTAAAGTTTTGTTTTAACTAGGAAGTATAAATTATATATTATTATCTTTTATTTTGGGTTTTTAAAAGCGCGTTCCAGAAACGTTGATTGCTTCACAATCAACAAATCTAGTGAGTGAGTTTTCGTCGTTTACTTCACTATCAACAGACATAAAAACGCGTTTTCCGTTTATTTATGTGTGAAAACGTCAAAAGTTTTAAACCCGTCTTTTTTCTCCAACTTTTTGTGTTTACCCGAGTCTTCTTTCAAAACCTACGAGCGATTCCATTCACACCGTTTCCTTCTCAATCTTTTTTCACTATAATTTTAAATACGATGTAACTACTAGTTTAACTAAAAATTTTGGTTAAACAGTAATCAAAACGTGATATTTGAATTTTTGTACAATTTAAAAGATTAAATAGAATCATTATAAACACACACACACATATATATATAACCACACAGTAAATCAAACAAGACAAATGTCACTAATATAAAGAAACAATAGGTTGGATAGCACGAGGTTGATCTTTGAATGATCAGATAAATTTCTGATGAGTGCGTGTTTGAATGAGTGATGAAAGATGAAACTTTAAATATGCTCAAGATCTCTAGGTATGCAGGTTTAGTGATATAGCACTACAGCGGTTGAAAAGCTTGTATGTCGGAGACTGCAAAAGTCAGCGAGCTCTGTTCGTGCATTCTTCAACTCTTCATTTATATAGGCTAACAGAGCAACTGTCGACAGAGGACACGTAACGTAAACTTGTAACGTTAAAATGATATGTCACTATCAGCTGTTGCGCAAATATTTAATGTTCTCTTTGCTTGTGCAACTTTGAGTCTCGTTCTTCTGAAAAGTTGTTACTAGATGTCTTGTTTATGGTAACTGTTAGCTCCATCAGAACTGGTAGGATATTCGAATAATCTTTCCATTTTTTTGGATAGTGACAAAAATATCTGGAAGATAAAAATCTTTATCGGGACTGGAGCAAGACACCGTTGACTTGTAGCGGTGCAAACCATTGAATATCCTGAGTCGGTCAAAGAATATTCTTCATTAAATGTTCAATAAATAGCTCCTCAAACGAAGCGGTTGAAAGTCTTTAAACAGCCGGTTGAAAACCATCCGATAGTTGAAACTCTTCAAGCTGCTGAGATGCTGCAAGGAGGTTGAGATCCAAGTGGTTGAAGAGTTCTTGTTGTACAAGAGAGATTGCGGTTGTTTCTTGAAACAGTTAGGTGATGTTTTGATTTTGTCGATCACCAAAACTTAAAAGATAATAACAATATATTAACAAATATGTTATTACATTCAAAATAAAAACCTAGAATATCACAAATATGTTTGAACTTATTACATATGGGGAAGCTTTAAAATTTAAAACATAAAAATATCTAAATAAACATAAAAAAAATATCTAAATCAAATGACATATTTGACAGTCTTCTTCAACACCATCCCCAAAATAAAATTCCTCTAATTTCTCTATAATCAACCCTCGTAGAGATAAGGTCCAAATGTCGGTTCCTCCATCGAATAGAGGGTCTAAAAATCGGAACAAGGGTTATCCACAGTATAGCTGGATATCTTGATTCTCACGTTCTATATGCAGCGAAATTTTAAAATTTTAAATAAATTTGTCATACAAAGTTCATGGGACGCACACATGGATCTAAAGCAATAAATAAAATAGTATCTCACCCTTGGAGATGACTCAAATTATTTCGGTTTGTAGACGGATATAGTTTTTCTTGGTATTTCTTGCTAGAACACGAACGAAAAGTCTTTCTCCTCGTTTTGATTGAAATGCCAAAATCCGGTCCACAATTGCAATCATTGTTCCTAGGCTAAACTACAATAGAAGGAACTAGCGTATTTTGCATACACGGGTCCTTCGAGAATTGATCAAGATATATAAGTTTTGTATATTGAAAATTTTAATATAATATATTGCTTTTATATTATTCATCTACTTATGTCTAATTATCATATGACAAAATTTAAAAATATCACTATGTAATTTGATCTAGATATTTTTTTTGGTTTTTTGATTTGTCAAAACTTAGGTTTCATACAATACATTTATTTATTTTGAATTTCATTCCAATTTCATCAGCTCGTTAATATTTGACAATGAATAATGCTAAAAGTACAACCAAAATATCGTACAAAGATATTTACAACAATTATATCGTGATATTTTGCTATTATTTCGAGAGCTTTTGTTATTATTTCATGAGATTTTGTATTGAATTTATTGTGAGATTTTGATAAATGAAATTTTTGTATTGAATTTTTTGTGTTGTAAGAGTTATTGTATAAATTTGGTTGTACATATAGCATTACTCTTTGACAATATGTTAGCACTTAGACGATAAACACATTAAATGTGCGAGTAAAACCAATTTATTGCATTAATTAGAGTAAATTTTGACTAATTGCAAATATAGGCTGACTTAAAAACAAATTTATTGCATTAATTAAAATAAATCTTGACTAATTGCAAATATAGAGTGACTTATAGGACAAATTTTTAAAAATTTCATCATTAATTTTTTGTTAATATTATTATCATGGTAAAATGTAAAAAGAAAATTGAAACATGACGTCGTAAATAACGTTTGTGTGAGATTATCCTTAGTTGGATAGCCAATTTTAATGATGTTGGGAGCCGACATTCAAAGTGGGTTTCCTAAAGTTAATCACTTTTTTAATGGTGTTTAGCACATTGAATGTCAAAATTATATCATTAAATTCCATGCTATAATTTGAATTTGGCTAGAAAAAATTTTAAAATACTCGTATTTCATTCAAGTTCTACTTCAACAAATAATGTTTTGAAAACATAATTTATAATGAAAAAATATATCTAGGGTTGGAATATTTTCAACGGCTCAAACCCTAAGGTGATAGTACTCGAATTCGACTCGAATTCGATTAATTGGAACACACCTCCAAATGATACAAACAGAGAAAAAAAAACTTATAATTAATTACTATAATAGATTTTAATCATTTTTTGTTAATTAAATTTCTCTGATTTGGATAATAGAATTACACATTGATACGATATATTAGTCTTGTTGAATTGATTGGATAAGATCATATAATATGTTAAGTTTAGTCGGTTTTAAAAAAAGAAAAATTTGTGATTTTCATTTTGTTTTTTTACGATTTTAATTTTTTATATTTCAGCCTCACTCCGTTAACTTTATTTTTTATTTTTTTGGAAATTAGTAATTTTTCTTCGCACCTTGATCATGTGACAATGATTTGACACAAACTTATTAGTGTTGTATAAACACTCTCACAGAAAAAGATAACTAAAATTACAAAAGAAATGCCAAAATCGCGAAATTCAAATATACATAACCAGTATACAATTTTTCCAATCAAATGGACTAAAATCGAGGAAAACATAGAGAACGATAAAAGCATTTTTTCATGAGAAAAAATTACAAGTTTATTTAATTATTATAAAGAAACACGAGTGTGTGACGCTTAGATGATATAGAGATCTTGCAACGATTTCGTCATCCCAATCTTACCGTCTCCCACAATCCCATTATCTTTTGTCAATGCCACCTACTGAACTTGAAGGCCCGCAAACCAAAGCAGAACATATGACAAGTGTAAAATTTAAATTATACATCCATCCACCTAGCACATAGGTCAATTTATGATAGTCTCATATTATGAATGTAGAATAGGGTTGTAAATTCATCTAGTCGGTTCGTGAATTTTTCGCACGAACTGACTCAATAAATATTTGATTCGTATTTACATTTATCGAACTCAGATTGAAATTATTTTGTTCTATAGATAACGAGCCTCTCTCTTGAACCTTAATATTTTATTATTACAATATAATCATATATTAAATATATATACATTTCGAGCTTTCGGGCATTTCAAGCTTTTGAACCTTCATTCTCGAACTTTACTATCCGAGTAATAATTCCAATAGCTCCCGAATATGTTCGAAGATTTCGAGCAAAACTCGAACTCAAACTTCATTTTGAGCCAAGCTCAAGCAAAAAAAAAAAACTAAAATTTTTGAGTTTTGAAAAAATTTTGAACCTGAATATACTTGGTTCGAGCTAAATTCAAGTATTAAATTTTAACTAATATTCGACTCGATTTGGTTCGTTTACTTTACAACTCCTATCGTGAAAGATAATTTATTACTTTTTTTTTTTTCCATTTTTGATCGATTTCTTTCTTCCAAATGGAGAAAATGTGAAATGTGGATTTTTGCTTTTAAGGCAGAGGTAGTTCTCTTGCATTTATCATTCTATTCCGCAAGTTCAAAAGGTGACTCGTATACGTGTAACATTAGTCTTGCATTGCATGACACTAGTATTTTCGGTGTTTCTGTTGACAACCCTTATTATACCGTTATGACATGTTCTAGAGTTAGACGTGTATAAGTCCCACCATACAATATACTTCTATAGTAACTATTCGAATAAACAATTACTATATAAAAATGATTAAACTAAGTTGCTAAAAAAAACTTCTAATTAATCCATTCAAATACTTCATTCGTAAAATGATTGCCTAAGTTGCTATAGTAGTTTATCGAACCACTTATTAATCGATTTAAAACTCTATCCCTCGTCTGTATGGGGATAAGAAATCAATACAAATATATACAATCAAAATATTTGACGATTTATTTGCTACTTTTGTTAAAAATGTAATCATAAGCTATTAATCAAGTCAAAACTGATCCATTTCCATCAGTGATTTTCAAACAACACGATTACATTAAATATATATAATTTCACAAAAAAATATATATTATTCATTTTATAGCCACCAAATCTAGACAAAAAAAAAAAAAAAAAAATTGGTATAGCAGGCTTTGGTAGAAATTTAAACGCGTTTCCGATGTCCAAAAAATTACAAAATCGAAGACTTGGTAAATAGTCAAAAGGAGACTTGGAACCATTGATTTTATAGGCAAATCTCGTGTGAAATCGAACCCAATATAAATAAAGCAACTAGATTCCTTAAACAAATTAACATGTGTCTCTATCAAATCAACGACATGCAATTTTCAGGTACACGCATTTTTTTTTGGAAGATACTTTATTTAATTTATAACTATTAAAATTGGTCGAAAACATTAATAAATGAACAAAATATTCGAATTTGAGAGAGTTAATTTTAGTAATAATAATGGATATTATACCTTCACTTGTTTAAATCTTATAGGCAGTGATAGAATAAGCAGAAATGACCAAAAAAAATAGTTGGTACCATATAACCACTTAGTTCCCAAATATGTTCTTGTTAAACTTTGAATATATTGTGATTTTGTCGCATTTTGATTCTTTGTTTGTTAAGACTTTTAAATAAATGTATGTTACTGAAAAGGCTTTGTTGCTATACAATTTTTAATTTTTTTTTAATTTCTTTGGAAATGGTGGGAATCAAAATCTAATCTTCTCGAATCTTACGTTACAGTTATATGAACTAATCCTTCAATTACATGTACCAGCCTATAATTTTTTTTAAAGAGATGATAAAATATATATTTTTTGCTCTCTGATTTGTACAATTTTTGGTTTTAGTCCCTTAAATTTTCAGTTTTTGTTTTGGAACATTAAATTTAAATTTTCGACTATTATTTTGATCCAATTGCTGACTCGGTGCTAGACACGTCAACAAATTTTCGACGCCACGTCAACATTATCCAATGTCATACCATCATTTTCCATCAGCACATGAGCATTTTTGATAAATCAAGGATATGTCCCAGACAAGTCGTCGATTCCAAGCAACATGTTCAAACAAGCTAGAACCGCTGAACTTTATAAAAAAAAATTTTAATATGGCTATAATCAAGGACAACGGAGAAAAAACTTTAACAAACAATGATATGGAGTTTCGAGAAGATTAAATAAAATCATTGGAAGAGGCTGCTATAAAAAGGAGAAATCTTGAAAAAGAGATGGAGGGTGATCTATTAGAATTCATAAATGTTCTCGAGTCACAATGGATGTTCATCGTCTAGAGCGGAGATGCATCCATTTGTATCTCACATTTCTTTGACATATTTACTCAACCAAGAAGCATTTTTGAGCATTAGAGTACGACTTCAACGTCTACATCATATCTATAAAGATCAATATGCTCTACTCTGCCTATAACAACTTGTTGAAGAATCTAGAGTTGATCACTAAACTTGTCGTTTTGTTGATCGGTATAGGGTAACCAGAATTTTTGTCCAGATGACCAGTAGGCAATCAGTGTCAGATTCGAAGATTGTACTCAATGTAATGACACATGTCTTTTCAACATACTTATGTACTCAAATCTTGTAAATTGTACAACATATCAAACATTACGTTTCGATTGCTATACCCAAATGAGATAGTTATTACATCTCATCGTAATGTGTACCATATCACCACTTATAGCATGGATATTTTATGTTAAAAAAACACACCATATCATAACAAAATATATCTATTGGAGAAGAGCAATTGCCCTCACTAGAAAGCATTAAAAATTTAGAATTTGGACTAACATAATGTTTGAGTTGTTGTACAATTGAAATATTTAGACTTGTAATATTAGCACAAGCTATAACTTTGATAAAGCTATAAGCTTCGATCCTTCAGTCAATATCAGATCAAGTCAATCTCATGTGTTCGATTCTCCTGAGTTACAAAGTAAAACAATAATTTTGAGGAGGATTCCGTACTAGGAAAACGACAAAAAGAAATGATATTTGAACTGTCATACAAGTTAAAATTATTGTATTTTATCGTTATATAACTTTTGGTAAAAACAATATTACTTTAGTTCTACAATCACTCTCCCAATCTATATAATATTTGTAGGATCAATCCCATATATATGCGTACAAATCTAAAAGCTTAAACTAAATATCTTATTCTGATTTATTGGTTTATAATAATTTCTTTTATTAATTACATTATTTTGAATCTTACGGCACAAAATGTGTATATAAAAAATCGAAAGTGGAATGTAATTTTGTGGGGTCAAATTAAGAAAGAAGAGAAGGAGCGTATGAGCCACAATTGCTCACTTTTTTTACGAAGCACGCCGTGATAGGGCGGTCGCCTTCTAGTGTGGTATGTTTGCTCCACGTGCCAATTTTTATTGGCTTAATCATGCATGAGGTTGGATATTCGCATCATTACACATATTTTATAGTATTATATTATGTGGCTCAGACATGAGACAAAACCCGAAATATCTGTCTAATTTTGTGAAAGAGTTATGATATTTGATTTAAATGTTTTTCGAATTGATATCGATATGAATCTAAGAGAAAAGCATATCTTTGCTGAGATTGATCGACATTTATCTTCGATCAGATATATCATCGAGATACTGCTATCAAGTGAGAAAAAAATAGTTGAAATATTTGATGCATTTTAAGTAATCTGGATGTGGCAATTCTTTAATTATAAAATTTTAGTGTATGTGTGGCCCACAAATCACCTACAAAAAATTAAAATAATTATGTTCGAGTTGAGCAAATGAGAGTGTGATGTATTGCCAACGTGTGCATCTATTTTATGCTAAATTTTTTTAGTTCCTATTGAAATTGATCGTCTTTCAATAAAATAGTAATTATAGATCGAAGTTTATTATTTAAATTATTTACTTAATCAATAAAGCTAACAAATCTATATATTTATTTAGATTCGTTCGGATTAATGTCATTTGAAATCATTCATCACATCAGATGTTTTCATTCATTTCAAATCGTTCTTACCAAATTCAACATCAAGAAACTTTGATTGAAAAACGATTTTGTGTATCACTTTTATTTTTCAACTTAAAATGCTATTATAAAGGAGGAAAAAATGATTAATTGTTTTTTGAATTGTTTAGAATAACAAATCATTTGTGAGACGGTCTCACACATCTTTATTCGTGAAACGAGTTAACCATGTTCATATTCACAATAAAAAGTAATACTTTTTTCATGAGCGACCCAAATAGAATAGCTGTCTCACAAAATTGAGTTGTGCGATCGTCTCACATGAATTTTTGTGATAACAAAAATGATCGTATTAGTTTATTTAATTTTTAAATTTGATAATTTACTCAAACAAAATTAGATCTTAATACAATAACTTTTCTTCTTCTACTTCACTTTAGTTATTATTATTATTTGTCGTATTGTATCCGATATTATATCGCTGACATGATATCTGATGTTGTTAATATATAATCTTATTTTGAATCACTCAAACTTATAGGATGAAAATTGTTGTTTTTTCTTAAAATAACCCATCATTTTTTTAGTAATAATTTTTCTTCACTTTATTTTGTGTTGTAATGAAACATTAAAATATTAAATTATCATTTATAAGCTTTCACTTTATTTTTGTACAGACAAGTACTGATTGCCAGCAATCTTCTCATACATACAGAAGTTCTAGTAAAATTTGATAATACACGATTTTTACAAAAATTGAAACTTCAATTAAAAGTTTTGCCGCGTGCAACTTTAGGACATAATTTATTATACATATATTGCTCCAACTTTTTAGTGCTTTTCCGATCCTGCCTGAAAATTGCAAAAGATTTTGTTTCTTTTTGCAAATCGTTATATAATGAAGCCTCTATCTTTTCTGCTGTTTTAAGGTCCACTCCCAAAAATGACAATTTTCGTTTAATATAGTTGTCTCTAATTTGTAATTTTGGTCATCTATGTTTTCAAATTTGAGTCTTAAATTTATATCTTTCAATTCCAGTCTTGGTCTTTTTTCATCGAGAGTTTTATTATCGTAATATACACATCAGCACTACGTTAGCGTCATATTGAAAAAAGATCAAAATTGCAAAATTTTAAAAAAAAGATAGTACACTGAGATTGGAATTTGACAAAATAGATAAATATCGCAAAGAAAGAAAATATATAGGATCAATTTTTACAGCATGATTTGTGTCATAGATATATATTTAACAAACAAAATATCATACATACGACATATCAATTTCACATGGAACATTAATCACCTTGGCATTTTACCCAATTTTCATATCTATATAAAAAAAAATTGAAACAACATATTTTGAAATGGAACATCCCTAGGATTTTAAAACCTTATAAATAAGAGGGCTTCGTCTATAATTTTTGGTTAGTTCTCCTCCTATAATATTGAAAAGACCCGATTTTTGGATCCCAAATAAATTGACGACTCTCGTGGAAATCAGCTTATATAAAATGTATTTAGCACGAAATCTTCTGCTACAATTAGTATTTTATCATGTTCCATTACTTATTCTCAATACCACATGTACGCAAAATATTAAAAATTACCAGCATTTCATTTTGTCGAATCAAATCACAATCTTTACATAAATAAAAAAATATTAAAAGATATACTCAAGTGCATCTCTTCTTTAAAAAAAAAAAACAATTTTTCCGTTATTTATCGTGGTTGAGGTATAATTTCTTATCACGTATTCATATAAATTAGATTACATAAACATTGGTGACGATAAACNAAAAAAAAAAAAAAAAAAAAAAAAAAAAAAAAAAAAAAAAAATCTTCGACAATTTTTTTTAGAAATAATGTGTTGCCTCTGTTATAGGACCAACAGTAGTGGGAATACAATGCAGTAGATCAGAGTCCATTTGTAACTAAATGGGCATCCAACACATCAATAGAATGATGGGAAAATCCCCACACTAAAAGAAAAGTATGACCACTCCCTACAATAAGCAAATAATGCGCTTCTGATAAATTTCCCAAATGATTGAATTTACAAAAATTTATTATTATTATTTTTTAAAGTTGTATATTATCTTTTTAGCCGTATCTCTAAGGTCCACATTTGTTTTATATTTGTATCTGAGATTATTTTAAAAAAAACTTGAACTGTTCTTCAATCTTGCCTTGGAGATTGGGTGGCCATGACCAGATTGAGGGGGTGGCATTTTGTCTTTTATTTGGAGATGGTGGACTTGGATTACTTGTCCCGATCAGATTGTAACACATTCCACTTAAGTTTTGAACTTCATGCTAAGTTCGTTAGGATTCACAACTTTTTTCTCTATCTTTTCTTGTTTTGGAGTAAAGCCAATGTTTCCATCATAATCGACATTGGTTGAGACCACGCGGTGCAAACAAATCGAGCTCGTCTTAATTGTATGGTTCGTGTTTAATCGAGATTATCGAATTCGCGATGAATTTGTATCGAACTAATAAGTAATATAGATTAATCGATTCTATTACCGAATAATTTTTTTTTATCTCAAATATTGACATTATAATTAGCAATGTTTTATCTCCATACCTTTCAACTGACTCTGTGGATTTTGTGATTTTATATCAACAAAATGTACTCATGCAGTTATGGAATTTATTTGTTTGATTTTTCCTCGGAGGGCTTCACGTATTTTCTTTCAAATTTTTCAATGGTCTGAATACCGCTCCTAAAAAATAAAAAATCTTTAGATTATATTTGGATAGATGAATTTGAAGAATTCAAGTCCAATAACAAATTCATTGATTTGTTTTGGTAAATATGAATTTCCAATCCAAACTAGTTATTTTTCATATCATTGTTGTGTATTTTTAATTTATCTAAATATGAAGTCATTTCAAATTTTTCTTTCAAATACTCTCTGAAATTTAATACTTCAATTCAAACGCAACCTTATGGTGTTATTTCAAGTGTATCTAGCAATCTACTTTTAGATTAATCCCCTGACTTTGAAACAAATAATTAATTAATTACCACATTCTACTTTTTATCCGATCAAACAATTCATGTCTCCTTTAAAAAAACAAAAACAATTATATTTGTCCACGAATAATGATTCCATCATTTACCATAAAACCTATATCAATATTCGGATTTATAGCCTTTTATTCTTCAATGCACTATTTTTTATTTTTTTTTCTAATAAGATAACTAAAACAAAATATTAGTATGACCCAATCACTTTTTTAGTTTTAAAATTTTTTTTACAGAATTTTTAAGAGAATATTTAAGAAAATGGACCTGTCAACTATTTAAAAACAAAATAACAACCCAAAATGTATCTAATTTTTTTTAAAAAAAAATAATTGACTAAAATTAAATTACAAAATACCTCGTTGTTAACAAGATACTACGATTGTAAAAAACGAACGTGAGTACTTCAAGCAAAAACAAAAAATAAGGTTCAGAAGCTCATAATGATTTAACTCAGGTAATGATATGTTTTTTGATAAATCAGAAATCAAAAATCGGACATATTCTACCTTTATTTAATAAAAAAATTTAATAAATTATAAACTATCATCTATTGCTATTTATCCTAATAACATTTTAAAGTTTTTACTCGATATCTAGATTTCTCTAAATTTTTCCTACACAAAATTATATAACTTGAAATTTTTTTTAATATATATGCGTCGTGCAAAAATACTATTATCAAATAAAGGTTGCTATTATGCCCAACATCAAAATCAAGATTTAAAATATAAAAGCAAGAATCTTGACCTCATCAAACTCTGTCTCTCACATTTAGAAAGCATGAAAAAGAAGATATTCGACGAAGGAGATTTCCCCAAACCATGTTATACACTAGCTTTTGACACGATTACAGAACTCCACATATCTAAGCATTTAGGAGTGTCAACATCCACGAGATTATTGGCTTTCTCCAAACAGTAACATGGCTGGATCCTATCATGCACATTAGAAACGAAACAAATGAATTACCAAGGGGACCGGATAACTAATTCACTTAGCTCTTTCCCAGCGTAACGCTGAAAAGATAGCGCGCTTTACCTTTGTAAACAGAGTAATGTTCTTGACAAATGGTATATACATCAAATGCTAAGAGTGTGATAGTAGTTTCCAATAACGTCAGCAAAATAGAACTTGTAATGCCTAATTTTTCATTCATGAAGTTTTACTAATGCTCAACAGCTCAAGCCAAAATACCCCTTAAACTCAATTTACATATGTTGCATCCAAAAAATAGCAACTTGCAAGTGCTATATCCGAACCATGCAATTCCTTCATGAATAGCTCCCGACTAGAATCAAATATCCACCATGTTCGAAATAATCATTAAAAATGCCAGAACAGTTACAAACAGATATGTTACAATATCCTCAATCCTAACAAAAGATTCATAGCTGTACTGCACACTGAATCGAACCGGCTACATCTGTGATCCAACTACGTAAATAGAATGCGTTTAGGCACACATCTAAACGATTAACCATAGCTGCACCTAGTCGTATGCAAATCCTTAAGCCTTTTAGCGACTGCCTCTTAAAGGCACAAGACAGACATCATTTAAATGCAATGATTGTAAATCCCTAAATCCAATGTGAAATGGTTATGAGATGATCATTCACATTTACTTGTACGCTAGTGAATATTTACTTTGTTGCTGTTCTATAATCTGCAAAGTACAAATAAGATGCTTTGAATTAGCATTTTCTGTGTTTATCCACTGTCTGTATCATTATATCCCTCTACTCTAATACAAGCTTCTATGTGTCTTTGGGGTCTACTTGGAATCACAAAATCAGTTTTTGTAAAGTAAATTTATCTTAGTAAATAGAAACCGTGTGAAACACATTTGATGTTCCAAATCACCCGATGCCCGAGTATAGAAATATAACAGTAAAATAACTGGGTACAGCACATGATAAACAAGGTCAGATACATCTCATCATACGATATGAACCATTATATGAAACGGTTGCCACATCAATCCAATTATCCATGCAGATAAACTTACATGAGTGGTCATTCCCAATAGCAATATACCAGTCTTAACCTAAAACTATAGGTAGTTACCAGTTATAAACTAGGAACATATCTCAGCTAAAAGGTGTATAAGATTTCCCTTTTCAGTGATAAATGGTGACTTAATATGTGACAACCCATGTTCGACGAATGTCATCACTGTACCAAGATTGGTCTTTTCAGCGTACTTATGTTCTCACCCACACATCCTAAAAACTTCTCAGGGCCACCCATCCTAGAATTGCTCGTTCTTATACGATGAACTCCCGAAAAAAACATGCACTTTCTTGATATGAGTACTTATTAAATATTTTAAAACCTTCTCAACTGCAAAGTTTTTTACCTGAACAGTTTTGGGATCTATCTGATATGAAATTTGTTCATTCATGTTCTTTTCGCCTAAAAGCCTGTCAAGAGCTGTCCATTGTCCGGGGCAACCTCATGGCACCGACGATCACCCCCGACCTCTTCGGCCCCGTGTGTCACATGTCCACCCACTTTCACTTGGTTGAACCCCGAACCACACCATACCAAGAGATGTTGGCTCTGACACCATTATGTAACGCCTCAAATTCGACGATTGTCTCCACTGTACTACTCACACGTACCTAAGAAAGTTCTCGGGGAGTTTAGAGTTACCCATCCCAACATTGCCCGAAGTTAACTTCAGAGTCCTTATGTGATGAGCTTCCGAAAAGAAAATGAACCTTTTTTATATGACAAGTATATATCAAATCTTTGCACAGTCCAGTACCTAAACATTTTTGGAATTATGTCATTCCAATCTGGGATCATATCATTCATGTTCTCTTAGCCTAGAAGGCTCTTTGCAACTTCATGGCACCGGTAATCACCCTGCCCTCTTCAACCTCGGGTGTCACATAATAATTTCTATACAAGATTTGCTTGCGCCCATACTTTCATAATTTTGATAATTTCAAAATGAAATCTACAAACAATTTTCATTCCTTACAAGCCAAACAAATTCCTCGTGTTTGTGTATGGTCGGAAATACTAGACTAGACAAAAAATAGGAGCTCGTAACATCCGATGAGTTCCAATCTACGAATCACCTCTGAAAACCATCAATACAATAACCAGTTAAACCAAGCCCACGAAATACAGTTCTAGCAAGATGGGAATTCGTTGTTTCCATCTCAACAAAACAACATATAGCATATTCAAATACTAGATTTTGCAGATATCAGACATCCAAACATTAGAAAAAGATGATGAAAATCAGGACCAGAAACAAAAAATAAAGGTCGCAATGTAAATTTAAAAAAAAAAGGATTACTCAAGAAGTAAAACACAGAATTACAGTACAGGAACAAGATCCAGATTAGCTAAAGAGATCTTTATAACAATCCAAACATTAAAGTGAATTATTTTCGTAGTAATGATAAAAGATACCAACAACAGTTCCGTAGACACAAGAAAAATCCATTACTGAGACTTGAGCTTCTCGATCCGCTTATTCAACTGATCGATCTTAACCACCAGACCCGTAACGGAGTACAGGAGCCAGTAGAAAATAAGCGCCGAAGCGATCAAAATCGCGTTGCGCTGAGACTTCATGGCGGATTTCTGGTGGCGGAGGTGCTCGGATGGGGAACACGACTCGGATTCGCAACTGGGTCGGGTCTCATACTTCCAGTAGATGTCCATAAGAAGGAACAGACAGAAGGGAACGATGGAGAGGAAAGGCTTCAGCAGGCTCCGAGTCACGCTGATTAGGCCCTTGCGAAGCGGGTCCAGACCCGGAACCGTCAACAGGAGGAGCATGATTGCCTCCGCCGCTGCGGCATAGCTCAGAACAACCCATTCCAAAGCCATTTGACTGTGATGAATCGAGAGAAAAAGAGATGTTTACAAGGAATTGTGAAGAAGATTCGAGCGTGTGTGAGAATGTAGGTGGGAAGAAGTAGTAGGTTAAGAAAAGAATCCCCGAACAGGCCTATTGGGCCAGCATCTGTATCTCAGGCTTCGATGCGACATCGGTTACCCGACTTAATCGAATTTTTTTTCGATCAAATCGAACCGATCAAATTTTTTTAAAAAAATCGATTATTTCGATTCATAACATAATTAACCAAATAAAGAATACTTCAATTTTTTGTTAATCAAATAGAAACATGCAAAATTTTCATTGAAACCAAACAAGATTAAAAATCTATTATTGATGACATCGTTATACTATGATGATGAGTATATATAGAAAATTAAATTTTATTTAAAAAAATGGATATTTTAAATTTGGTTTCCAAGGAATTATGAAGAAGATTGGGAGAAGTAAGTTTTTTTTTTTTTTTTTTTGATATTGTATAGTTTACAAATAATGTTCACGAGTATGTCTTTTATGAGACCACCGATCTATATCTGTGAGAATGATCGATTCAGTTCATATTTAAAATAAAAAATAATATTTTTGACATAAAAATAATATTTCAAAGTTTTGCGCATCCAATAGGTGAGTGACACCTCATCAATGCTCACATAAGTGTGCACGGTAGGTGTGCAGCATATCAAAACTATATATATATATAGACACACACACACACATACATACAAACTTTATTGATACGACGACACAATCAATTTTGGAATACTTATATTCTATTTAGTGACTCATGAAAAAATATTACCCGTCTCACCATTAAAGATATGTGAGATCATTTCACAATACACATATTATAATCTGAATTGAGGTTTTCCCTAAACATTATAATTATAAATTTCTGGCCTCTACTATTTGTTGCCAAATCTATTTCGGTTCGTACTGTTTGAGATCAAACAAACCCATTTTGGTCTATCTTTCATTGAAATAAACAAAAAAAAAAGATATACTTTAATAAATGATAAAAGCCCAAAATAAAAATAGAAAATTTTAGGAAAACGCTAGAGGTGGCTAGAAATTTAAAGGTTTCATTTTGTAATTGTTGTATTAGATTTTTGAACAAGTAAAATCTTAGAAGATAAGCTTTTTAACTACAAGAAACGACGGATATTTCCGACAGTTTTCAAAACCCGTTGTAATAAATAGCTTGGGAAGAATGGCAAGAAATAATTGGAGCGTATAATAAATCATTGTGTTTCGCAAATACATGCATCGTATTCTTTGAATTTATAAAATATAAAAAAAATATCATTATTTATGAAAAAAAAAAGAAAGAATTGTATTTTACTAAATTGCCCTAGTCATATTTTTAATGTCAGAAAAATTATTAATATATAATAATATTGAAGGGATCATAGTGTTATACAAAAATCTTTCGAAAAAATTATTATCTCATTAAGTTAGCATATTGGCCCAAGTCGAGACCGAGAAAAATAATAATTTAGAGAGACTGTTAATTAATTTACAGATTTCTTAAAAAAATAAGTAATTATGCTACATAAATTCTTATATCTATTAGTTTTCTCTCACACATCGTCTCATTCCACTAGCCAAACGACATTATATCAGGCTTAGTCAGGGGCGGAGGTACAGCCTTTTGTACCCAAGTGGTCCAAATTTTTTTCAAAAAATTTATATGTAAATTTTTGTATAATTTTGGATAAATTTGATATTAGTCCGGGTAGATCAATTTAAAATATTAAAGGATGTTAGAGTTTAAAATTCTAGCCCAGGTAGCGCCGGATTCCTGGCTCCGTCACTGGGCTTAGTAATATAGTAAGAGATAATAATTCATATATAAGATTTACATTTATGATTTGGTAATATTAAACTTACGTAATCATGTGTATCCAATATGGTCAACATCTCTCTTATTATTACATGATTTTGTTAATACCATGCACGCACAAAGGAAAGTTGCAAGAATATGTTGCCAATTAAGTCCTATATCTGCAAAATCAGCTAAAAAGATAAAATATCATTTCGTGAATTACTTTCCATATTTTTTAAAATAAAAAACAAATTGTTTTTGCTAATTTAAAACATCAAATGCTTCTATATATATATATATATATGAACATCTGACAACCAATTTATAAACACTCAAATTTCCCCTGAGAGAATACAAAAATGACAAACTTTCGATTTTTGCAGTTGATTCTCATCTTTGTGGTCATGTTTTTCGTAGGTTCGAATTTTTTTTACCTCTTTATTTGTAAAAATAAAAATAAAAATGTTGATTAGATATGGATTATTATTAATCTTTGTTGGATCCTTTTGTTTGCAGGCGATAATCGTATTTACGTGCGAGGGGAACCTCCCTGTGACTATCAATCCTATTACATTGGTCCTTGCAATTCTGGAAACCCAAAACAGAACGTTAACTGCAACGGATTTTGTCGCGAGTCCGGTTGCGGATCTGGGGCTTGCGTTAACACCGATCAGAACCCCAAAAATAATTTTTGTCAATGCTTTCCTTAGGTTCTGGTTGATCACGTACCGACAACAATATGGAAATTTAATAATTTATTTTAGGGGAAATATTGCTGATAAAAGTTGATTTTGTAAGAGAGTTTTGAGGAGGCATGCGATTAAAATATTTCAATGGATCTCATCTTCGATTCTCTATTAATATATGATTGTTAATTTGTTGATCGTCTTTTCAAAAATCTATGGTACATGCATATAAATATAAGGCTAAATTAAATTTACGCCAGCTAAAATAGTTCAAATAATTTAATTATGTAGTACTCGCATTTTGAAAGGGGAAAAAAAATATAATCAATACACACTCTAAACCCTAGCTAGAAATGCTGGTGATATTCCAAGGTAACGAAGGGAAACAATACAAAAACTTCTATTAGACTGTCTCACATATTAATTTTGTGAGACGGATCTCCTACTCGACCTGACTCAGAAAAAAAATAATTTTTTTATGCCAAAATTATTAGTTTTGCACTCACGATAAAAAAAAAAAAAAAAACAGGATTGCCAAAAATCGAAAATAGATTACTACAACTCAATTGCTACATATGTGTGTTGAAAAATAATCGTATGGGATTATGTATTTAATTAAATGTGTGTGAATTTTTAACTTTGAAAGTAGAACCCATTTAAATGATATACTTGAGTTACATTTCATCGAGTTTGGACCATCAATTTTAAATATAGATATTAAGGGAAGTTTATAATTTTTTAGTTACAAATACTGGTTAAAGTCTCTAATTCATATATAACTCTTGAACTATATTGACATCCCATCATCATAAAATTCTTGAAGAATCCATATTGATCCGATAGATTTCGACGTTCATATCTCCATCAAACATATATCGTTATGGATTCACGTATGCTTGAGTTAAATTGTTATTTATTACGTTGAATTGATATGGAAGATTCTGGATTTAGATATATGTTTAGCTCTCATTTTATTTGTTAATAAAATGACCAAAATTGTAAATATTCAAGCTGAGGACGAAAACTCTAGTTTTTTTTCCTGTTTATATTATTTAATTTATCTGTTATTAATTTTTCACATTAACCACATTTCGTTTTAAGGATGTGATTATTGAATGATTAGTAATTTAATGATAAAAATGAGAGATAAAGATGTGTAATACGAGGTAATAAAATATGTTATGTTTGGCTTGATTTTAATGAATATGATTAAGTAAGGACGGTAATTTGATATATTATATCCAAAATATCCTTGGAAATTGTTCAGCTTGTTTTTTTAACGTGTACGAAGCAATATTTTTTAAAAAGTTTTCAAATCATTTTGAGCTTATTAATTTATATTCTTTCGTGACTTCTTTTTTTCATATTAATATTATCTGTAAAAATCTCTGTGAATTTGAAATAAGAAAATTAATTAAAGTGAAAAAATGTACCCGAATTGATATCAGTAATTTAATAGATAATATTCTGAAAATAAGTCGTTCTTCATTTTCTACAAGTAATTAAATCTCTAAATAAGATCACTAAAAACAATTTCCAAAATAAAATATGTCAGATTAGAGAAGATTGGTGCAATGATCTTCTCTTCTTGTAATTTGCCTTGAAACAAGCTTGCCTTAGTTTCTTGGTTCTCTCGGTTAACTCCATTTCTGGCACTTCGTGTATCATTCTTTTATGATTCTCTAGCAGCTCTATCTCTTCACTCAAACCCAATTCCTATATATACACAAAATGTATAACTAAATTAAAATCAAATAATCAAGATATTTATTTTTTAAATTATTTTCTATAAATCAAATTAAATATTTGAATTGTAAAAATACTTACCTTGACATTATGGATAAGGGATTTCAAACTCTTGATCTTTCTATGCGGCCATCGCATGATGTTCAGCTCTCGACATCTCTTCTTCAGAATCGTCAACCCGACGTTCAGTTCCTTCGCTGCCCTAGTTATCGGAATATCGAAGTACTTCTGTATGTCATCCAACTCCAACGTCGAAGACTTGTACCTCCCATGTTTGACAACTTCCACGGCTTCGTATCCAGTTGGCGGATTCGGCGCCGGATCTTCACTCACGACTAGAATATTGGAACTATGGGATTTGTTCTTGTCCATGTTCTCATAAGAAATAATATGATCATTGGACTCGAATTGATTAAAATTGTTATCATAGGACATGTCGAAAGTATTGAAATAATCGAAATTAAAATCGAGATGATCCCACGAGGCTAAATCACTCGAAAAATCATTTAGCTTAATCTGAACATTAGAATTGTGATAATTAAATGGATGATCCAATGAATATGGCTCTAATTCGTCCAAACCTAGTATACCGAAGTTATCTCCTTCATGGTGAGGATATCCATAATCCCATATCCTAGCAAAACAACAAGAAAACTATTAGTACAAATTCTATTTCATTTCATAAACATTAATCCAAAAAATTAAGGTTTAATGAGCAACTTTTATTTCAATAATCTATAATTCAAACAAATAGAATACAAGATTATCGCGTTGGTAATTTCCTTACCCGAGAGGTGCTTGCTCCTCCGTCGAATATTCCAATTTCGGGATGCTAATTTCTCTTGAAACCATTGCTTAAAACGAGAAAAAAAATAGAAACCAGAGTAAGTTTATATAAGTTTCACGAGAAAAAAAGAGAAATATATAAGAAACTGGAGAATGAATGAAGATTTAAATTTGGTGAACACGATTATGGGAGTTACGGAGGAGTTCATTATTATATATAAGTATATAATTATTGAGGGAATTAATGGTGAATTTTAATTAGAGAACGATTACCAAAATTACAACATGCATGGGGAGTACTGATTTTGATGTATTAATTAATATCTATCATGTTAATAATCACGTACCAGAAAACATAAAACGTACGTACTTTAATACACGTAATTATTAAATGCATGTACTCATTAATTGATTTTGGAGGAGGGATACAATGAATTATGATTATTACATTTGAATAAAATCTATATATTCATGTATATATGTCAAATTTATAACATTATATAATATTTTAATTAATAATTTTCATGTTTTAATTTATATAATTATAAGATGTCCTCGTAAATTACGAGTATTTTTGTTTTTTTTTGAATTTGACTTCTATTTTTTATCCATTGGTTTGTTGGAAAAATTCAAGCAATAAGTAGTTCTGGTTAATTTTACATCACAAAGTGGTCAAACTGACCCAAAAAACAAAATCTTTGCGTAGATTTTTGGCACTGTTTTCTAAATATAAGATAGATTTCAATGTACATTTTGTTTGTTTTATTTTATTAATTTATCATAATAATTATAATTAATGATTAATAACTTGTGTAAAAAATATTTCCAGATCGAGTTGGCCGCCATATTTACTTCGTTTTATTTTATTTATTATTTTTTCATTATTCAATATTATACTCACGGTTCAATAAAAACGACAAACAATAGTTTATACTTATACTAGCCACGTTTTGCTTGCATATATAAGATATTTTTTTGTGTTATTTATAATTTAATACTTTCTTGTAATAATCTTTTATATTAAGAATGATATAATCATTTTAAAAATTCAAAAGTTTGAATAAATATTAAAAAAATAGTTTTAAAATTTTTTGAAAATGGATATGAACAAAAGAATACATAAATGTGCTAAAATAGAGTACTTTTATAATTTTATTAGGGCATTATTTGTATTTTAAAAAATTTATTATGTCACTAAACTTAGTTACTCTAATGCCTAAACTTTTATAATATATAATATAATATAATATATAGAAGTATTGATAATAAAGATAACATTGTACAAGTTCAATTCCAACTCAAATCATATCACAAGGGAACAAAAAATAATGTTGCTTGTATTTGAGGATGACGAGACTAGTGGCGAGGCCGGATAAAGGTGGCCTTAAGAAAATGTGGAACCTGAAACTACCTCGCCGGCAAAATCAAAATCCATGTATGGCGCGCGCGCAGTACTCTTCGACAATCTTCCGAAGCGTGGACTGCATGAATGTGGATATATATACATGAATCGTATTGGCCGAGTCTATTTGCTAAACTTTGTNGATGTAGACTGCAATTTTTCTCTGCAACCGACATTGTTATCTTTGATGTACGGCTTCCGCGCACCTGCGCAAGCCTCGTAGATACATAAAATTCATTACGCAATCTCTTGATTCGACAGGTTGAGATGGAGAGTAGAGTTAATCCACATAAGAATTTCAGATCTTCCGACGAATTAAATACGCTGAATACATCATTCCGACATTCGTCGCCATTTTTTATTCCAAGTTTAGATGGTTTGATTTGGTTTGAAAATGGAAATGGAGACTGGTGAGTGTTTTGTAAGTCTTGTGATCCAAAAATCGAGAGAGGAATTGGGAAGCCGACGAGAAGGCATTGGGAAAAATTGAGATCAAGAGAGTTTTTAAATTTGTGGGAAACTGTTAAAAAAGAGAAACTTTTTATTAATCATATTACTTCGCCATTTAAAAATTAAAATTTTAATTTTTAACCTTATTACTTCATCAAATGATATTTGTAAAATATTACTTAAAATTTAAAATGAAACCCCTTTTTTAAGTCTAAATTGGTTTATTATTTCGTCACTTCTGTGACTGAAGTCGATTACTATATATATCACTTCGAAATTAGAAACATCGAAGTAAATAATGACGAAGTATATTATCAAAAGTTTACTAATGACATCTTATGCAATAATGTTTCGCGACGATGGATGGATGGAAAAGATGTCATAACTTTTCTCAAAATCATGTTTTCATATAAACATGATAAATAATATGCGGAAGCGAATCGAGTGTTATCTCTTGCTATTGAAAATTTTTTGATTTCTCTGCTTTTCCTCCGATTGATGTCTTATAAGCACTTCACACACTCTATAGATGGTGTATAATTTTCTTATGTGGTGTGTATTTATAGGTATCTCATACCATCAACGAGAAAAATCGGGAGTTTGAATGTCAAAAGAAGAGGTGCGTGCACGTCTCAATTTTCTAAAGTTGAGGCGACGTACGCATTTTTTGTAGTCAATAGCTATCGCCAATTCCTACACGATACTTCTTTTAATATGTGTCATATTTCTTACAAAAGAAACATGATGGTTTTTGAAGGGAAAATAAAATAAAAGAGATGGCATTTCTATTATTGGAGCTCAATTTTTTTGAACTTCTTTTCTCACAAAAGCTAATCAACCAAGGAAAAAAAATGAAACGTATGTACAACTTCAATAGGATAAATAGGGCATAACATTTATATATATAAAAAAATCAAATTTACAAATAGAGTTCCTAAATTTATAGAAATTGATCTGATAAAGTTTATTGACATTGTCCAAATTTGACGATCCACTTACCTAATTTATTCCCTTTCATCGAATTGGTCGATAGTGGAACACTTGGATTTCCACAATATGGTCCGAGGAAGACAGTGGGAGGTGATTAGATCAAGGAAAAGGAAAATTTGGAGGAAGAGAAATAGATTATAGATTTGGATTGGCAAATTTAAAGGGAGAATTAGAGTACTTGTGATATCATATCTTCAAATCCGTCAATTCAAATACATCATTGTCGTCGTCGATGACTTTATCGAGTCGAATTCTACAAGTTTAGTGATCGTTTTGACACATGAGAAACAAAAGTGATCGAACCGGAAAATCACCCAAACAATAGGGATGAGAAATTGAATATTATCCTACATGAGACACATAATTCAATCTAACAAAGAAGATATTATGTTTGTGGAAACTATTCATTCACTTGCTAGACGATTTTGTTAAGGTGGGAACGATTTTGTTTTTCCAAACAGTTATTAATTACAAAAATTTAAAATACAAATACGGTGCTTAATATTTATATTTACTTAATAAAAAAAATACAATTATTGTGCTTATTATTTACTAATAAAATGATATTAATAACGATATTTAACTTATTTGAAACTCATAAATAATGAAATCAATGCTAAATATTTGAGTAATCTCCTTTTCAACACAATATATATATATTTAGCTTTAAAGTTCACAGAATAAAAATAATGAAGGAAAGATGTCACTCACGGGTTATTTTAAATCAAAATGCCACAATCTGCGCGTGGGTGCACACACACAAAAAGAGCAAAGAAATAAGAAAAAATCCGAAATCGTTTGAGAAGACATTTGGGAATTTGGGATTTGGGATTTGGGAGGAAAAGAATGAAATTTTGGGTTAAATAATACGGTTATATAAAATTTTTGGGAGAAGAATTGTTTTTATCTCTTACAATTTAATATTTTTATATAAAAAACTTTATAATAATAAATTTAAAAAGTGGGGGCGGCTCCAAAATCTTAGCACTTACCCCCACCTAACCCCTACACAAACACACACATTAATTTGTATAATTAACAAAATAAAATGATAATAATAGAAAAAAGTGTGGGAGGCTCAAAAATCTTGGCCCATCACACACACACATAATTAGAAAATTATGTGAAGCACACCGGTGTAAGTTCAATCTTTCAAATTGTAAATCAATCAAATCGTCATGCATTGATCATTCTTATAACATGAGCAATTATTTTACATTAAGAATATTCTTTCTAATAATTGTACTCCGTGATAGAAGTGTTATATTGTACCGTACTGAAAAATGAATACTTTATATCATATCGAAAATTATAGTATTAAAAATATTTATTTTGACTATATCAAAATGTTGCGGTATACTGAGATTGCGGTACGGTTTCGATATATACAGTTTTATACTTAAACATACTTTATATTTTTCGAAAAAATTTGAATTTTGTTGTTTAAAAATATTATATATATTAATTTATAAATATTGTTTCGGTATTTTGGTATATAACGAAAAATTTCAGATTATATATTGTTATGGTATTAAAATTCGGTATTGATACCATACCGTACCGAAAATTCGGTAAATTTGGTAATTTTCAGTACAGAGCTCGGTATTTAAAAATTTCGACATTTTTCCCACTTTTACTCTTTGATATTCATGGACATCGAATACATGATCTTGTCTCTATTACCAATTACACAAATATGATATTTTAAATCATACAACATATCAAATATCACATATCGATCATTCTCCTAACATGAACAATTATTACATCCCAACATGTCTGTTCAAGAACGTCGAATAACTATGAATGAACTAATGTATATTGTTCTGAGTCGTTAAGTGATTATAGCGTGTATATCATAAATTTCAACAATGATATAGCATAAATATGTAAGGTATAAACATTCATCATCAAGTTCAGCCCGTTTTCTGATCTGACAGTAACACGATGTTGATTTGGCAATTACATAACAGAAAACATGAGACAAAAAATATAATTTTTCCAAAGTTGTGCATAATAAACTTCACCCAATATCCTGAAATTTCAATTAGGGGGGTCGGCTGACTAATTAAAACCATCCAAAACACGGGGAAAAAAAGTAACCTTTCTTTTTTCCTTAATCTTTATTTCAAAATAAAGAAATATAATCCGAAGATGAACTACATTTGTGTTTCCACGTGTCACACACCTTCTACACTAAAGTTTAGGTAAAATGTCAATTTGCTTCACCAACAATTGAAACATATTTCCTAATTTAAATGCAAATTTAGATTTTTTTTAAAATATTCAAGATAGTTCAAATGTTTTTTTTTTAAAAAAAATAACATTTAGTAGATTTTCCATGATGGAAAACTTTAATTAATTATCCTTTTGACAATGCTTTATTTACTTTTTCACAATATGATATTGTATAAATCAATTGAAAAAAATAAAAATAAAAATAAAAATTAATTAATATATTTGAGTAAAATATTTACGTGGGCTATTATTTCTACATTGAAAAATTCAGGGTTTGAAGAATTCTCTGTCCCCTAAAATTGAAAGATTTTTCTTCCAAATAAAACAGAAATTAATGTTTGTGAAAAGAATTAATTTTATTTTTGTTTTTATCACAATTTTCTAAAGAAAACATACAGTAACACAAACAGCTAGAGCAAAGATTAGAGCCTTCTTTGTCTATAATGTTTCGTTATCACTTAAAGATCGAATCGAGACTTCTTCCCGTTAGAGATTTTTATGTACATCATACACAAAATATATTATTTTTTTGAAAAATAATAATATTATGTTTGGTGAAGTTTTTTTCCTTTTCCTAAAATACGTACCCGCATTGTTCTTAAAATCCCACTCTTATTTTAAAAAGAGTTAAATTAAAAATTATTTATTATAATAATAATAATAATAATATATTATTATTATTATTATTATTATGTAGTAATTTGCGTGTAAAACATGAAAGCGACAAAATCCAACCTTAGATTGCAAAGTCAGCCACGAGCAACACATATCTCAACAACCCACCTCGCATCTGTTTGTTAATTTATTGTTTTATTTCACATAAATATTTTTATTATTATTATTTTTAAAAAGTGCAACTAATCAGCATTTTTAAGTCGAAAACTGTCCTACAATTTTTTTTTTCATTTATACAATATTATTAAGCGAGACATCCTTAAATTAACTATTATCTTTAAAATATGCCAAATGTTTCCTAAAATACTCATTTCCTAATACCAAGTTTTTATGAGAAATAAAATAAAATAAATTCTCAAACAAAAAGATTGAAATAGCTTTTAACGTAAAAAGTAATATTTTTTCATGAATCGAATCGGATTGAAGACCCCTATCACAAAATTGGTACCTGAGACGTCTCATAAGAGTTTTTGTAAATATTTTTTGACTCAACGTGCTACATTTGCATTAAACTTTATACAAAAACTTTTATGAGATCGTCTCAGAGATTAATTTTGTACGATGAATATCTTACCTGACCTAACCTGACATATGAAAAATAATTATTTTTTACATCAAAAATATTATTTTTTAATCCATATATGGATCATGTCGACTCATGAGATCTAAATATGAAAATAGTTATATGATGAGTTGTGATTATTTTGGAATAATATTTTTCCTATGATTATTTTTTTTATAAAAATAAAAAAATATGGAATGAAATATTTTGGAGGAAAAAAGAAGGGAAAATAGAAAATCTTGTCATCCAACTTATCATATTTGCTTTTTTTTATCATTTAATTTGTTAAAATTATGTATTAGTCATGCAATTTTATCGTTTTGTTGATTTTTAATCTTATTTCATTCGAGTGCCTTGTGTATTCTGACACCAAAAAATAGATTTTAGTTCATGCTGCTAATATGGCTTAAATTAAAATTGGATTCGAATATAGCGTCGGATATTATTTTTATGCTAAGATTTCATCAACCAAAAAATACGACTTGATAATGAAAAATGTTAACATGATATTGAAAAATTGATTAATTTATATATTTCATTTAAAAAAACAATAAATTTAGTTTTTAATAAAAATGTTGGCTTTGATAATGTCAGAGTTCGTGTGTCTCATATGTCATCAACCCTCAGATCTCCCACTATAAAAGAAATACACTTGTTCCGCAAACCAGTTCAATCATTTATTCATTCACCGAGAAAGAGAGAGAGAAGAGTAAAGGTAGAGGAAGACTCTGAAAATGGCGTTGCTTTCAGATCTAATCAATCTCAACCTCTCAGAATCCACTGATAAGATCATTGCCGAATATGTCTGGTGAGTCTTTTCCAGCGGGATGCTGTCTTTCTTGACATTTCTGTAACTTTTTTTGCTCTGCGTTCGTTGGAACGAGATTTGTGCTGGACGATTCTTGTGGGTTCTGGATTTGGATCTGTTTTTATGTTGTCTTTTTTGTTTATCTGTGTTTCGAGGTTCACATGATTTGGATCATTGTGAAATGAGTCTGTTTCTTATTTTCTGTTTCATGTTGTTTCCTTTACGATCTGTTTTTTGTTAGTTTTTATGGAAAGCCAGTGGCTTTTTTGTTATGTTTTCTTGGTTTTAACTTTAACCAATGAAAGGAGATCCGTGATTTGCCTATATATTTAATATTGTGTCAATATCTGATTTTGCTATATATTAAATGTTGAATAAATTTCCTCCATCAATCAAACGATGGTAACTGGCTGTTCGATGGTTTGTTTACATATACACATATAAACTGATGGTGACTGCGGATCTAACATATTATTTTTTGACTTCCGCTAGTATTTGTTTCTGTTATTTATGCTTATCCATTCTTGAGATGGGAAATATACGATTTTCAGTGATCTTAAATTTCTTAACTATATCTTGAATGCTTAGCAGGCTCATCCATGGTTCTGACTATGTTTCATTGGGTACAACACATCCGGTGGTCATCCCCATTGGATCTTGAAACCATGTTGGGATCGTGGGATCACGGGAATTCATGTGTAGCCTAGGGAATATAGTGTTGTGTATGTTCCACGTGTAGTCTGGAAAGTCCCTTAATCTTAAAAGCCTTGGTCCTGGAGTGCTTTAAAGTCTCCACTGTACCTGTGAGGATAGTTAAAGATGAAATGTATTATAACAGTCACTAATATTTTATTGTAGACTAACAAATATTTGTTTCATTGGCGTTTAATAGTTTGTGAGTTATATATTTTGTTTATGTTTGATGAAATTTTCTTTAAATATTTAGATTTTGTCATAATCATCCTTTACGGCACTTCAGTTCAATAAATCACACACCTTGCCTTGCGCCTAGGCTGTACAATATTTATAAGCCTTACTGCACCTTCTGTATCTAATAACTATGCGCGATCGATTCTGAATGAGTTTCAAATAAGCTACCTGTTTTTCTTGTTAATCTGGAGGAAAACGTGTGTTACTATAATTCCTCAATTTTTGTCGTATATTTGTAAGTAATTCAACTCTGGCTTATGTACGAGGGAATCTAGCATCATCCCAATCTGTTTTGAGACTATTTATTTTGTTTTTTGTCCTATTTCAGTTAAATTCATGGTGCTCTCCATTCAGTGGTTTTGTTATATATAATACTCCACATTGATTTCTCTTTAAGGACCCTTTTTTCTGAAATCTTGTTTATCCATTGATTATAGATTACTCAAACCTGTGTTAAATATATATTTGGCAGGATTGGTGGCTCTGGTATGGACCTTAGGAGTAAAGCCAGGGTAAGTAATTCCTTAGATGAAAGTTCTTGTACATGTTCTCTGAATGTATTTGAGTTACAATATAATCGGGCCTACTTTTTTCCTTCTCAGACTATTTTTGGAACCGTAAAGGATGCTTCAAAGCTTCCCAAGTGGAACTATGATGGATCCAGCACTGGCCAAGCTCCCGGAGAAGACAGTGAAGTAATCATATAGTAAGTATTTCGATTATATTGTTTACTTTTCTCTTTTTGATATTATTCTCCATGAAAGATTTAAACATTAATCATTATGTGTTATAATGCAATATAACAGTCCTCAAGCAATCTTCAAAGATCCATTCAGGAGGGGTAATAACATATTGGTGAGTTGAGTCGTTAATACTTATTATATATTTCAAATCCTATTGGCTTCAAGATTTGTTGCGAAATTTAAAATATTTTTGTCTCTCACAGGTAATGTGTGATGCTTACACTCCGGCTGGTGATCCAATTCCAACAAACAAGAGACACAGCGCTGCCAAGATTTTCAGCAACCCTGAAGTTCAAGCCGAAGAGCCATGGTAGCATATCTCCAATTCTGTTGCAGAATATATCAACTCATTTTTGGCTTGTGATTGTTCAAAATTTTATTTTTGATAGGTACGGTATTGAACAAGAATACACTCTTTTGCAAAAGGAAGTTAAATGGCCTCTTGGATGGCCGATTGGTGGTTATCCTGGACCTCAGGTAATTATAATCCTAGATCCAACATTTTCTTTCGGGATTCCTTTATTTATTTATATTTACATATATCGAGTATTGACGCATTATCAATGTAGGGTCCATATTATTGCGGTATTGGAGCTGACAAAGCTTTTGGACGTGACATTGTTGATGCGCATTACAAGGCTTGCCTTTATGCTGGAATCAATATAAGTGGCATCAATGGTGAAGTGATGCCTGGCCAGGTAGAGTTGGCTGCGTCTAGCTTCTCTTCATGATGAGATATTTAATGTCTTCTGTTATATTTTTTCGGCCTAACAATTGAGATTCTAAATGTGCTTTCAATTTTAGTGGGAATACCAAGTAGGACCGTCTGTTGGCATCTCGTCTGGTGACGAAGTGTGGATGTCTCGTTACATACTAGAGGTGACTTTTGTCGCGTGCTCGTGTAATAAATTAGAAAGTGAAATGAATTTTTGAAACGTTCATTTACTGTTGGCAGAGGATTGCGGAGATCGCTGGGGTGGTTGTCTCATTCGATCCCAAGCCTATCCAGGTAAACCTTCATACGTCTCGCATTATTTAATTTTTCTCGGTAACCTGGCGTAAAAAAAATTAAATGCATCACCCAAAACAGTTGGTGATAGGGGAAAATACATTTTCGGGTGTTCTATAATGCACACGTTCATTTTCCATCTTTTTATGATTTATCGAGTCTTTTCTCGCCCTTATTGATATTTTGCTGTTTTTAACAAAAGGGTGACTGGAATGGGGCTGGTGCTCACACCAACTACAGGTACCACAGTCATTTGAATTCCTAGACGATTTCGCGAGAGCGTTATATTCGACTATATCACTAATCGCATTCTCTCATTTAACATTCTTTTAGCACGAAGTCCATGAGGAAGGAAGGAGGTTACGAAGTCATTAAGAAAGCTATTGGGAAGCTTGAACTCAAGCACAAAGAGCATATCGCTGCCTACGGTGAAGGCAATGAGCGTCGTCTAACTGGAAAACACGAAACCGCTGACATCAAGACCTTCAAATGGGTAAAAAATTAGATCTTTACTCTCTATTATATAGAAAAAAAACCTTCTTTCATCTTCTAAATAACCAGCAGCTCTTGCATTATTTTCAATCCCTTGAATCTTGATAATGCTAGTTTCAAACATCGAAGTCTTCTTCATGAACAACATTAAACTTATCGAATACATTTCGTTTGGAATGTTTCTGCTTGTAGGGGGTTGCTAACCGAGGTGCGTCAGTTCGTGTTGGCCGAGACACCGAGAGAGAAGGCAAGGGTTACTTTGAGGACAGGAGGCCTGCTTCAAACATGGATCCATATGTTGTCACCTCTATGATTGCAGAGACCACCATTCTTGGAAAGCCTTGAGCTTCTACGGGCATTATAGTGCTTGTTTGTTTCTTGATTCAGTCAGTTTAATAAGTTTAATAAAATATTTCTGATATTATTATTAATAATAAAGTGGATAGGATGGTTTTATTTTAGATCCTTAACCTTTGGAAAACTTTGGTGAATCTTGGCTCTGTTTGTCCAAGGTTTTTGGAGTAGTGATTTATAATATGTGGGTTTATTTTCAATATTGTGGGAAAAATATTTTCTGGACTGATTTTGGGCATTGTGCTGAAAGAATGTATGGTTTGTTTGGTTTTGTTTTTCAAGAAAATATTTTTATACTAAAAAGATTAAGGATGACATTTATGCAAAAATATATTGGGATAGTTATCTAATAATGTGTGATATATAGTACATTTGAAAATATAATGTAAAGAGTACAACATAACAATAGTGCGTTTTTTTTCGTTTTTTTTAAAAATGGCCATCAATTTTTTTAAAAAATAAAGATAAAAGATAATTAAATATTTTTATAAATTTAAAAGTTTTTTCAAAATTGAAACATATATTAGTGCCAAAGATGTCTTACTCTAGTGGCAAGGATGAGACATCAAAACTTGGTCTTCTTTAGTTTGTTAAGATCTCCGTTTGTTAGGATCAGGATATATGTCGAATAAAAAATTTAATAACATATGTTAGTTATAGACCTGGATATAAGGTATATAAATTTACGAAAATAAATTTTTACGGATAAGTAATAAATTTATTAAAATAAGTTTTTATTATATTTATAAAAATTGAGATTTTTTATAGAAAAATTGAGATTACAATATAATATTGAGTGAGTCTCATGTGAGACCGTCTTACATATCCTAATATGTGAGACGGGTCAACCCTACCCATATTCACAACAAAAAGTAATACTCTTAGCATAAAAAGTAATACTTTTTCATGGATGACCCAAATAAGAGATCCGTCTCACAAATACGACCCGTGAGACCGTCTCACACAAGTTTTTGTCTATAATATTTTGGTTTTTTTTTTAAGATTACAGATACACATGCATACAGGGGTGATTTCTACAATACTTATTATTCCAAAGAAAAAAAAATATTTATATATACTATTATATAAAAAATCTCTCAAATAAAAACAAAAAAAATATCATTTTTTGTTTTCCAAATTACGTTTACACAAACTAATTAAGTCAAGTTCAATTGAAGTTTTGAGTCATTTAACCCAATAGTACTGCTACAAAAAAAATGTCGTTTTAAACTACTACTTTTTTAAACCGTCTCTTACATTAGCAACTGTTTCTGCGACGGTTAGCGGAATTTAAATGACACAAAATATTGTTATGTAAGTTCGAAGAGAGATCCTTATAAAGTCTCTCGTCTTCTGTGTCCAATCCAAAGTAGCCAAGCGTAGCCAGAAATGGTAAGCTTCTTCATTACAAGCTTTTGAGATGGATTGGCTTTAATTCCTTTCGGAGTTCGAAGGTTATTTGCTTTTCTCGAGCTGCTTGTGTTGTGTCATGTTGTTGATGCTACATGAGAACGGATGACAGAGCAGAAGATTGTTGGGACTGATTTTCTTTGTTTTGTCACTCTAAAACCGGGACCATTTTTTTTATTTGACCTTCCCACCTGACTTACGTGCGACCTCTCGATTTGTTTCACTTGTGTACCTTTTTTATGGTTTTCAATGCTTAAATACGTCTAAATTCTAAGACAATGTTTCTTTATTACCATTTATCTTCATTTGCTAGGCAACCCTTTCTCGCCAAATATCACCAGATTACGGTATGACCCACTATAACTCTGAGGGGTGGGAGGAAAAAAAGAAGAGAATCAGTTTTTTTCAAAGAACCGATTGATATTTTATAAACAAAAGACATCTGCAGCTGTTTGAACTCAAAAAAGCCCAAGTACTTTCTGGGTTTCAAGTTTACCAAAAGAAAGGTATACACCAACATAGGCTGAAGTCGTCTTCTTGCCATTTATGAGTGAACACATAACAATGGCACCACAGAAAAAAAGAGTTACAGATTTTCATTCACCCTGTTCTTGGTCCGGAATGAACACTAAAACCTTACCCAAAGAGAAGTAACGGGGCGCTTTATTAATCGTCATGGAATAATTTATCACTTCCTCAACAGCGCACTACATTGTGCCATGATCTTCGACGCCCTGGAAATCGAATCTGTCATATAGAAATTCTCGACAGAAGTTTCAAACGGGGCCTTATCCATCTTCTCCTTCACCTCAGGTCTCATGGAAGAAGTCGAATACGTTGCAGCCACTCTCTCATCAACTTGCAAGAGATTCGGTGCCACAGTTCCTATTCGGGCCCTAATAGCACCGAGTGTATCATAAGGTAACCGAACACCTGCCACCTCTGATAATGCTCGAATAATTCTCCAATCGTCCCTGGAATCGCCAACCGTAGGGACTGCAGGTACAGTTGTTTGAGCACACCCTTCTGTGTTAGCATACGTCCCTTCTTTCTCACTAA
Source organism: Primulina huaijiensis (assembly GCF_012295235.1). NCBI lineage: Eukaryota > Viridiplantae > Streptophyta > Magnoliopsida > Lamiales > Gesneriaceae > Primulina > Primulina huaijiensis. The sequence goes on along the minus strand of NC_133308.1, from coordinate 26,485,622 downwards.
AAGCCGATGCTGGTAAAATTAAATTGGCCCGATACACACTCTTGTCGCCATGGTGACCTTGGTAAACCACGAAGGCATCAGTAGGGAGTTTCTCCAAGTTAGTATCATCAGCACCCATTAAGTAGAGAAACTTGGCAGATTCAATGCTTTTGTCGGATTCAGGTACAAGTCCAAGGTCTAGTGCCGCGGCTTGGGCGGCATTAAGCAGCAGCATATTAAGACCGTTCCATTCAGGAGTAACTGCATTTGATTTTTTTGCAATGGCATCAATAACAGAGAAAATTGCGTCTTTATCCTTCCTCTCAAAGATACCGGCTCCAACTATGATGGCAGGATTCTTAGCAGTTGATAGAATAGAAGAAAATGGATGGCGTCCCTCAGCAAGTTCAGTAAGTGTCTCGGGCCCTGTGCCAAGATGCTGGTTATCATAGTTGAGATCAGCTGGAGGGCCAACATAACCAACCTTAGCATTGGTTGCTCGAACAGTTTTCCGTATCCTGGCATTCACCATTGCGGCTTCGACCCTTGGCTGACAATTCAAAATCATTAGCATAGAAGACTGATAAAATACCCAAATAATTCGTCAAAAATTTCATTGACTCAGCATAAAATCGACAGTGCAAAAAAATCCACCAAATAAAAATTGACTCTTCTAGATGCATGCAAATGCTAAAAGATCCACATTTATATAAAAACGAAAATAAAGAGAACAGGAGCGATTCTGAAAATTACAAGATGCAATGAACTGAGATAATTGAGAACGCTTGACCATTTTAGATAAAGATACACTACTTTCATGAATATAGAACGTATCGCGATGCCCAAACCCACTCCCTCTCTTTCTCCTATCATTCAGAGTAAGCCTTTGGCGACGCCTCTAAGTTGTACTTAACAAACAAAAAATTCACTATGCTCTTCAAGTAGATGACAATTAAAACCATCCATGTTGCTATTGGATGTTAAGTTTAGTTTATTTATTTCATGTACCACCATTAAGTTTATTTATTTCATGTACAACCTCCTTGAAACCTGACACATAAAAAGCCCAGTACCATGTCGATTTTGTTTTACCACCTGATTGTATGTACTTTAAAACTAGAACTGAAATAAATCATGATTCAAAAACAGTAACATGGAAAAAAAGCTGTCCAGGTCAGAAGTCCAAAATGTGCACATGATTATGGTACACGACTACAGTAGACTTCAACATAGGTGCCTGAGATCTTAAGATACAAGAATTTCATATTAAAATTTCATGGAATAAGAAACAAAGCAGAGTACCAATGGAGAAAAATAAGGCTTCTTGGTCCTAAGATCACTTATTTTGTAATATTTCATGAGCAATCAAGCACAATGAACAGTGTAAACTGTAGGTTTACAAAATGGAACACAATATCTGAAATATTAATTGATTTTGTAACAAGTCGAACAAAAGGAGTGGCATCTAAGAGTATGGAAGACATAGATCATCACATCCCTATTTTAAACAAAACCTGAATCAAAGAAAACATTTTGTCGCATCTGTACAAAATTATTGTGCAAACTGCCCAATCAACCCTAAACACAAAATCCCAATTAGTTAAAACCTCTTTCAGCAATTTCTAACATTTGATATAAGCTAATAAATTGAAGTCTAAAAATTCAACTTTTACTTTAGTTACATTGTTTATCAACAAATCCCTATTTTTTTTTAAAAAAAACACTGATCACAAAAACATTTTGTCGAATCAGTACACAATTGATTGTGCAAACTGTTCAATCAACTCTAAACAGAAAGCTCAATTAGTTAAAACCTCTTTTCAGCAATTTCTAACATTTGATATGGGCTAATAAATCGCAGTCCTAAAATTTCTACTTTTACTTTTGTTACATTGTGATCAACAAGTCAGTCCTTGAAAAATAGAACAGGCAAAAAAGAAAGGACCAATGCATTAATAACTAATTTATCATTTTTGGCTACTACTCCCTAAAAAACTCAAGGTTACTTAACAGGGTTTTCTTATTTTTTGCAAATTCAATTACGTTGTATTGATGAATTTAAAATGATAGATTTCAAATTCATTTCCTTGTTTGGATCGACAAAATTTAAGGCCACGCTTAGATGGAAAGATTTGATTTTGGAGTGGTTTGAAGAATGACAGTGTATTTCAAATACATCACAATCACCTTTACATCTACAAACTTTGATAGAAGGGTGGATTTGAAATACATCCAACTAAATTCTTTCCCGCAATCAAATGGATATGAAATCCACGACTTCAAATCTTTCCATCCAAGTGCACCCTAAGGATGCACTTCTTCATGCATTTCAAATTCATGACATTTACCAATAGATCTACATAAATTAACAAAGATGAGGATATGAAATTCACCAAATATAAATTCATCCGAGCAAACAAATGGATTTCAGATTGATAGCTTCAAATCCTCAATCCAAGTGTACCATAAGCTTGTGCTTGGATTGATGTATTTGAGATTATGGATGTCAAATGATTTCAGATTCCTTGACTTCCTTGGATGGACAAAATTCAATTAAATTTAAAAAATCCACTTCATATTAAATTATGCAATTTCAAGAGTTTACATCTATGATGGCAGTCATTTGAAATTCATTCCTCAAATCGGATCTCTTCATCTAAATCAATCCAAATGCAACATAGGTTGCGTTATGATTGGAAGATTTGATTGAGAAATTATTTAAAAGAATGATTTCAAATTGCTCCATATTGAAATGAATTTCAAATCCACAATCATTCAAAAAATAACTAGTTGTGTATTTAAAATATATTGTGAAATGGATTTATCCAAACGAAGAGATAGATTTGTTACTATATAATTGAAATTCTTAGATTCAAAACCATCAATCCAAATACCAACTTTAAAGAATTCAATCAGCTAATAAAGAAAAACTTAAAACCAAGCAATTATGGGGATTTTTCACCACAAAACTTTTGAAACTTTCAGCAAATCATTAATGGAGAAGTCCTACTGCATAATTAAAAAAAATACACTGACGAACATGTTGCATGCTTGTACATTTTTTTTATAAATAATTTGATTTATATTCAAATAGAGATAATATCATAATTGTAAAAACTAATGAGGGACTAAACTGCAAGTTGAAATTGTAAAATTAAAAAAAATATATAAAAAAAGAAGAAGAAAACAAAATACCAGACCACGGCACCATTTTTTGTTCTAATAGGCTTACACTTAATAATAGTAATAGATGAGACTTTGTTGACCAATGCTTAGGTACTTCCATACCTATAGATGATCGTTCACCAAAATCAGATAATTTTCCATGTGGATGAATTAAAAAAAGTGCAACGACCATGATTGAGCAAGTTGTATCAAACACAAATGATAAAAAAAAGTTGTATAAAACAAAAGGTATCTTAATGTAAAGTTCTCCATAGTGTTAAATCATAAATAAAATATTTACCTGTGTGCCAACTAAAAGGAAAACATCCGCTTTCTCCAACCCACTGATGCTACTGTTCATAATATATCCGGCTCGCAGGTCAGCATTTGGATTTGAGCCATTCCCTTCACACCAAATGTTATTTGATCCCATCTTGTTTAAGAAATCCTTTAGTGCCATCATGGATTCGGCATCAGACAGCTTACCAGCAACCCCAACGATTTCCTCAGGTTTAACTTGGTGAATTACTTCTGCAACCACAGCAAGCACATCATGCCAGCTCACAACCTTAAACTGTCCATCGGCTCCACGAACCATGGGGTCACTTAGCCTTTGCCTCTTCAAACCATCATAAAAGAAGCGTGTCTTGTCCGAGATCCACTCCTCATTGATGTCCTACAAACACGTAGCCAGTAACAAACAAACTCAAGTTTCAGAAAAACAAATCCGTGATTTTAACTGTTTAAGAATGCAAAAAAATGGTCAACATACGATTCAAAAGGCATAACGCTGCAACGCAAAACCGAAATAAATAGTTATGGCAAAAAGTACAAGAATCACATAGAATGAAAATCAAATCAGCCATTACACTAACACCAGCAGAGACAAAGTTTAGATATAATAAGTTGTGTAGCATAAGCTTTTTAGATGTCTATATGTCCCACCTAGGCTGTCCGTATCCAACAAAAGCACAATTTTGTATACAATTCAGTTACAACTGAGCCTTAAAATTAAACAAAGGTAAGTTTGCATCCGGTGAGAAATGCCATCTCAATAAAATTAAGAACAATAATACAATATGCTATTCAAATTTAATGTAATCAATATGCTATTTAAATTTAATAATTAGATAAAGTAATTGCAAAGAGTAAGTCATTAAACCTAATGAATTAGTGCTAAAAAACAATTAAATACAATTATACAGCTACGCATGATTATTAGGATGCTTTTAACCAAGCTGGTTGTAATTAATTATAGGTTTTGATAAGACAATCAATTGAAACCAGAATCTATGCTATGCATCTTATAAGGTTAAGCAATTTTGTTACTTAAAAGAAAACAAAGAAAGAGCGTTCATAAAGCCGACAAGAACCCATCCATATACAGGTGATGCATATCAAAAGATATCTTAAAGATCAGGGGTACGATGCAACCATAATATGGCGCATAAAGCCCAAAATACCTCATTCAATCGTGGCAGAATGCGCATAACCTCAGGACCTCTGCTATCAATACGAATATTTGAACCAACTGCGTCAGAGACATCAATGCTCTCTGTTCCACTCAACTCCCAATTACGAGCTTTAAAGGCAAAAGGTTTTGAGGTCAGGGCTCCTACTGGACAAATATCAATCACGTTCCCTGACAGCTCACTTGTCATTAGCTTCTCAACGTAAGTTCCAATCTCTTCTCCACTACCGCGACCCAGCATTCCAAGATCTTGAACACCAGCTACTTCTGTTGCAAACCTTACACACCTATTTAACGAGCACATCCACATGACATAAGATTGCATGCCATCAATACTGATCGTAAATATTCATAAAGAAACTAAAGCATATATGCAAAGAGTAGAAAAAAGATGAGGATATTTAAAAAAGCCAGTATTGATGTTCTGTTCAGTCGAATCTATTTTTTAGATTACCCTAAACTTGATGAGCTTTAAAAAATAAAAACAAAAACTTAATGTTACTTGGTTGGACTTCTGAGTAAAAATTTCTCCAATCTCCTCTAACCACTCAAAAGCTCAACCAAAATTTAGACACAAATCTTTGAGAATTGCTTCTTTTTTCCTCCAAATTTTGCAATTATTTTATCAATTTGCATTTAAATCAACTATTCAAACATGATTATTGCCAAATTAAATTCTCACCAACTCAACCAGGCATTACGTAGCTTCACATTTTTCATACCACTGGTAAACAAACTTATTCACATACATGTCAAATTAATATTTAAAATCCTTTCCAAATATATTCTCAAAATTATTTAGAATGCAAAAGTAATTCTAAAATATCTGTTTAAAGGTATAGGTGACAAGTTAAACAAACAAGAGTTTGATTTTCATCGGCATTCTTTGTTTCCGAAAGATATTAAATGAACCATTAAGTCCATTACATGAATGGAAGAGTTAGAAAAAGCATAGTATTCTGAACTACATTTGAATCTTTGGCCTAGTTCAACGAGTTATAATTTTACATACAGAGAAGAAAAGAACCATGATTGCATGTGTATCTCCAACTGAAGACATAAAATCAAAAATGAAAAAATAAAGCACAAGAAATAGAGATTTGAACCTTGTGCATTGAATACATCGAGTCATGACTGTCTTAACCAGTGGGCCAAGGTTCTTATCTACTACAGATCTCTTTGTTTCTGTAAAACGACCTCGATCAGAACCAAAAGCCATAGACTGATCCTGAAGATCGCACTCTCCGCCCTGATCACAAATTGGGCAGTCTAGTGGATGGTTCATCAACAGAAACTCCATCACCCCTTCTCTTGCCTTTTTCGCAATAGGTGTATCAGTCTTGATCTTCATTCCTGTCAACAGAATTTGGATAAAGGCACAGAAAAAGTAAGATTGGAAAGCAACCTTGTGCATAAGATCAATTCAACAGTGCTTCACAGGGAAGAATAAAAAATAAACTACAAAAGCCCAAACCAAAACCTGTTTTGCTTGCTTTACAGAACTGCAGAGGGATAATTAAATGTATCAGACAAAAAACGTTGCCAAAGAAAAAATATAACAAACAGGGGACAACCACTAATTATTCAGGCAATGTCGAGTTTGGTCACAGCACAGATGAAATTATTTATCAACCTCACTGTAGGTAAAATCGGCATACAATTATAAACTAGCCTAAACCCATCCAGAATACTAAAGGTTGTAATTGGTACCTTGAGAGAGTTGACTTTTTAGAGGACTGTGGATGGTGCAGTTGTTACTGGTTAACTATCACCTCACTGACATACACTAAGATATTTGGTAATAGCGGAGCTTATTGAAATCAAAACCAGCTCGAAACAAATCCGAAGGGAAATAACTTATACAGATTGAATAAAAAAGGCAAAACAGGGGTGGGCAACTTGACACAGATAAAAAACTTCTAATTCAACCTGGAGCAGGTTCAAACTTCAGCCAACCTAAATAGATAAGCAAGGCAGCAGTAACTAACATTTTAATACTAAATGAAGTTTAAATTAAGAAGGTGATGCTAACCCAAGTATTTTTATGAAAGAAAAAAATTCTTATAAAAAGTAGAAAGGAGTAAAATCATTAAGCACCCAAAAATTATGCCATAGTTAAGCTACAACGACTACAAACCAAACAAATTACCACATATTTGCATCCAAAACTAACAATCAATAAATTCAATCGTAATTCAAGCTGATCGCATCAAATTCTAAAGTCAATAAACTTATCGAGCTGGTATGGTTCACGTTCAACAGCAAACATTTAAACAAATAGAAAGCCTCAACACCACATTTAGCACGAATAATATATTTCCCACAACCCAACTCGTAAATTTTTTTACTAAGAATTTCAAGAAACCAGGAAATTTTGATATGATAGCAAATCACAGTACCGGGAAGAGCAGGCATGGCACACGAAGCCACTGGCTTGGGCGACTTCTCGACCTCGACAAGGCACATACGACAATTTCCGGCGATGGAAAGCCGACTGTGGTAGCAAAACCTCGGTATGTCAACCCCAGCGATCTCGCAGGCCTGCAGCACCGTCATTCCCTTTGGAATCTTGACTTGGTATCCATCGACAAACACCTCAATTGCGTCATCCGGATTGGGGAAGTGGACTCGGGCGCCCCCAACAGGAGTTCTAGGAGGTAGATCTGGTTCTGCGGCGGCTGCGGAAGTTTCGGAGTTGTGGCGGTCTGGTGTGGAGACGATGGTGCGAAGGATATAGGGTTTGGATGTGAATCGGGTCGATCGGAGGAGGGCTCGAGAAGCGAGTTGAGCCAGCCCCATTGCTGTCTTCTCACAGAAGCTTCGGGTGCGGCGTTGTGTCAGCGGTGGGGGCGTGGGCAACCAACGGTGGAGGAAGACTGCGGTTAGAGTTGTACTGTGGATTCCACGAGGCTCAATATGTACCTTCGCAAATTTATTTTTGTCGCCTATATATATTTTTAATATAGATTTTAAAACTGTGGACATGTATAACTCATTCCCCCCTCAGCCATCACAATTCATATCCAAAATATAGTAACTTCTTCCACATCAATATTTTAAATTTAAAATGAGATCATTTAGGGGTGTTAAAGTCGGACCCAACTCGTCAATGTGATTAGATTCGACTCAAAAAATCAGGTTTGGGTTGAAGGTTTTCGGATTCGAGACTAATCGATGTGGACTCGATATTTGACTCCAAAAACAAATCGTGTTCGGATTGACCCGAAAATTTAAATTTTTTTACAAATATATAATTAATAAATATTGTCTAAATTTTTAGATATTGTATGTTCGGAAAAAAAAATTTATTGTATATTTATATCATAAATTTTCATCATTTTATATTTATTTTGTATATTTTTTAAAATATTTTTTATTTGATTGAATAAATTTCTATACTTAGACTTACAGAATTAAATTATATTTTAAAAAAATGGTTAGCATATGTTTAAATTAAAATAATATCATTATTATTTTAGATTTTTTATTTAAATATTTTTTAAAAATTTAAAAAATCAAAATGAGGTTGAACGGGTTGATTAGAGTTGGTAAGTTTCGAGTTGAGAGTCTTCTAATTGATTCGGGTTTGAGTCGAATTGAAGCTAGTAATTTTTTAATAATGTCATATGTAAATTTGACTCGCACCCATAATTAAAACAAATCATTCCTCCTAACTTGCCATGCTCTGTTCTTTTGTGCCGCAATTAAATATATGTGGAAGAACACATCTTTTGCCTTAGTTTTAGGGGGAGCCTCACAGCTTTGCACGATGGAGCTTTGTTGGTGGTTGAAAGAACAATTATCTAAGATGGAATTTGAGGCCCTTGCAATTCACACGTTGACAATTTGGAGAGAAAAACAGAATTTTCTTCATAGTGACAAGAAGAAACCGATAGCAGAAAATGTTTCCTGGAGTGCAGTAATACTACCTGATTTTCGACAAGCCCACACCAAGGCGACAATTGCTGAAGCTTCATCGAGAGGCCACCCGGAGAAGATTTGGAAGCCGCCAAGCCCGTACACATTAAAACTTAATGTAGATGCGGCCGTGAATGAGCAAAGACATCAATATAGCATCGGTGGTACAGTTTGAGACAATCAAGGCCGATTGTTGCTAGCTTTTGGTAAACAAATCAATCAACCGCTCTCAGTAGTACATGATGAACTTCTGGCAATCCGGGAAGGAATTATTCTTCTTTACGAAAAAGGCTTTACTGATGTTCAAGTAGCAACGGATTCCTTGTTGGCAGTGCAGACAGTCACTACCAATCAGGAAGATCTTGGATATACTGGACTTTGTGCAGCAGACATTAAGAAGCATATGACGAAACCTGTGATCACCGAGCTTATTCATGTCCATAGCTCGGCGAATAAAGTTGCTCACAATATTGCTCGTTTTGATTTTTTTTTTCTCCTTCATCTTTTGTTTGGGTGAACGGTGAATTTTCGTCATGGTTCAATCAATAAAATTACGAGTTATTACCGTAAAAAAAAAAAAAAAATTTGAACATATTCTAGCTAAAACACTCGAGGACCATAGAAAATAAAATACTCAATCTTGATTGAAGCAGTGCTGCTCTACTCGTACATTTTCGGAACTTTCTCCTGCTTCGTACAGTGCAAGAGAATAGAATTCCGAAGATGGAATGGAGTTGGTGTTCCTGCACTTCTTCTTCAACCACCACTTCGTGCGCAATCGGTACTGTTCCCACCATTGCTTTCCCCATTAGTCTCACTTCTGCCCCATCAACTCGGAATACTATCAGGAGATTGCACTTTACTTCTTCCCAGATTCTCAGCTACCCTTTAACCGAATCCGTTTGCCCACGTTTCAGAGTCAGGAGTAAGGTGACGGAATCAGAACTTGAGATTAATCCATCCAAATCTTCTGAAATTGATTGTATAGGCACTGGATTGGACGTTGAGTGTGTCATCAGTCCTACGGACGATTTTCCGGGAGGTGGGAAGGAGGAGTTGGTGGGGCCGACGTCTTCTTTATTCGAAGTGGTGCGGGCGGCATGGGAATTTGGGCTACTGATATCACCTTTCTTCTTCTGGGGCACGGCCATGGTGGCGATGAAAGAAGTTCTGCCCAAGACTGGGCCTTTCTTCATGTCGGCTTTTCGGCTGATTCCATCCGGCTTCTTGTTGATCGCCTTTGCGGCTTTTCGTGGACGAGGTTTTCCTTCTGGGTTCAGAGCTTGGCTCTCTATCTCAGCATTTGCTCTCGTTGATGCTTCCTGTTTTCAGGTCCTCCTTTGGCATTTGAATCTTTTTGTATCCTTGAAAGTGTGTAATGGGTCCTTTATTTCTTGCCACTTTCACTGATGGTGAACAGGGTTTTCTTGCTGAAGGATTGGAGAAGACAACAGCTGGTTTGGGTAGTGTGAGTTTGCTAAATTCTAATTATGTAAAACCATCATCATACTCACAGTAATCATTTCTTGAATTCAATGTGGACCCTTGAAAATGAAATGCGATTAGTTTAGTTCGTATGAATAGATATATTTCTATATTCTTATCATCCCCCGAATTCTTGGTTGATTTCGTTCTACATGCAGTCGTACTTTACTGTCTCGAGTTATCTATTGTCATGAGAGGTGGATCTTTGGGTCACTAATTATTTAGTTATGAAAAGAAAGAACCAGTGTACAGCAATTGCAGATTTAGATTCAGGGGAAGGAAAAAAGGGGGTTGTGATTGGAATTATACGATTCAGGTTTTAGTGTATTCAGAGACAATTTAAACTGGTTTGTATAAGGTGAGCGTGTGAAGCAAAGCATTTCGATACCCTTGAGATGATTCTTTAAGTCCTGAGTTTTGAAACCTTTTGTCCAGGTAATATTAAGGTCTTAAGTAGAAGAAATGAAGGAAAGGATTAAACCATGCATAACATCAATTGGCTGTGATCACGAAGGATGACGGTAAAGTAGAAGAACAAATAAGGGCCTGGTTGCTGGTTTTTATTCAGAGTGTATTACAACTTACTTTACATATTTTTTGCTCCATTTGGACAAGTATTGATAAAACATTTCTATAAAAGTGTATTTTTACAAAAAATTTATAAAATGTTTTAAAAGTTGTTTTGAGAATAAATATGTATTTGGACTACTATTTTATAAAATCTTTTTTAGAGATGAATATGTGTTAGACAATTCATCATCATCATCATAGCACATTCTCATTAGTTGTGGGTCGGCTACATAGATATTAGTTTTCCAAACTAAACGATTTTCTTACGTGTCATCTTTTAAATCATTGTCTATGAAATCCTACTTAACCACATTTATCCATGTATTCAATGTTCTACCCTTCCTTGTATTCCTTCCATTAACCTGTCAATCTAAGATATGTCGGATTGAGGTCGTGTTTGGTCTCCTCTTCACATGACCAATAGACTTCTCTCCCTAATCTTATCCATGTTTGGACAATTATTTTAAAGAAATGTGTATATAGTTAAAAATAATTAAGAAGGTGTGGACAACTATTCTATAAAAACATTTTGATTCTCGTTTAACTTGCATAAAAAAACATCAAAAAACAAATCTTAATTGTTCTTTAAAAACTATAATTGGATAACACTTTTTTTAAAAAAAATATAAAAACGTTTTACAAAAATCTTATTCAAGCATGTTTAAGTTTTTTCTACTTATTGAAAGCTAAAAACGTTTTTAAAATACTTGTCCAAATGAAGTCTTTTTCTTCGCTTGTTGGATAGAAGGAAAATAAGTAGGCAATGCATAAGGGTAAAAAATATGAACCCTGTGATGATTTCATGTTTCTCATGGTTAAGATCATGGTCATATTCCATACTGTTTGTGGGCTCACGAGCATCTATGCAGGCATATTTCCCTATTTGAGTTCCTATTCAATAATTTTGGTGTTATCTTAAATATCATAAATAGAGCAAATAAATTTCAAGTTTTACTATTTTGGTTGTGCAATTACTTCACTGTACTTCATATTTTGTTTGTGTATAGTGCTTGGAAACTCTGTTCCGTTGGTTACAGAACAGAAATTGAGACATGTGAACCGAAATTTGATCCATATTTTCAACATTATGCTGCAGGTGATAATTGATTCTCAACCTCTAACTGTAGCTATCCTTGCATCCTTATTTTTTGGTGAGTCAATCGAGCCTGTTGGAGCTGTTGGACTTGTGCTTGGTGTCATTGGGCTTTTACTTCTTGAGGTATTAAAGTTGATAGCTATTAAGTTTTGGATTTTTGTAATTTTTGGATTTTCCCATTCTTGACTCAGTTAGTTTAGTTTGGTGCAACTGAACCTGGAGTCTATTGGTGGACTCTAATATCTTGTCATATTGACATGAAACTTTGGTGAATGAATATCTATGGCATGTGTTAGATGTTCTCCAATCTCCATTATTTACTTTTTTGTCAGTAAAATCTAATAGGCTTTTCAGTACCCGAATTTCGTTGCTGTAAAGCCGCTTAATACTGTTCTAGTCATTCTTGATTTATTTTAAATGAACACAAGCATTTTGCATGTCCAATTTATGTGTTATTTAGATAATGTAATTTGCCTCTCGACATTTACCTAAATTTCTGCGGAAATTTAGATAATGTAATTTGCCTCTCGACATTTACCTGAATGTCTGCTGAAAATAAACCTTTGGATCTTGTAATTCACTTGGCAACCTTAATATTTCCGACCTGGCAGGAAGCTCCTCTGAAATATCAAGCTACTTGCATTATTAGAATTGCTGGTGTTTTGATCTACCGATTCTGTCGATTGTACAGGTGCCTGCTATTTCTTTGGACAAGAATAACTTTTCTTTGTGGGGGAGCGGGGAATGGTGGATGCTTCTTGCTGCTCAAAGTATGGCAATTGGTACTGTCATGGTTCGCTGGGTCTCCAAATACTCCGATCCTATTATGGCTACTGGATGGGTAAGAGAGTTTGAACGAGTCTGAATACACTAGACAGTTTTCAGTAAAGTAGTAGGAAGAGGGAGAGATATACACGTATTGGTTCTCGAGTTATTTTTTCACGTGCTCAATCAGTCTTTATCATCTAACGGCAAGTTTGGTGCACTCATGACACCTGAAGCAAATTTACATGCTTATTGCAAACTTGCAGTTTTGCATAACAGAGAAGGAAAGTGATTAAAAAGAGGAGAGTAGAGTAGGTGAAAAGGAAGGAGCATTTAACTTGAGTTCTACTGAAAATGAACTCTTAATGCTAGCAGCTTCCTACCACTTGTGAAAATATCATCCATCGTTGGCAATTATTCTCTTTCGGAGGGGATGTTGCATTAGACTTGGTTGAAAATTCTTTAAGGCGGTGATTTTAGGGTCCTAAAACTGTGGAATTCAACACTTATCTTCGGATCTTAAACCTCTTAACATGATATGTTAAGACTCTTTTGATTTATGGGATAGCATTTTGTTGAACCTTGATATATTAACTTGTTTTGCTGTCTGTTTCATTCATTGATGTCAAAGAATAGTCTGTGATCTACTTGAGTAAAACTCATTGCAGCACATGGTGATTGGTGGTCTCCCTCTTCTTGTGATCTCCATAATTAATCATGATCCTGTTTTTGGGAGTTATGACAAGCTTACAAACGGTGATCTTTTGGCACTGTTCTATACATCCATTTTCGGAAGTGCCATTAGCTATGGTGTGTACTTCTACAATGCTACAAGAGGTAAGCATCATACTTCATACCGTGTACACAGAGTACAAAACGGCGGGAATTGACAGGTTGCTAATTATGAACTTTAGGTAGTTTGACAAAGCTGAGCTCGCTCACCTTTTTGACTCCAATGTTTGCATCAGTTTTTGGGTAAGAGATGTCACCAGATATAAACAATTTAAACTAGAAAAAATGGCGAAAAAAAGTCATTTATGCGTAATAGTTTTTGCTGTTCTGTGCCTATCCGTGTATTATGTGCTAACTATTTCTTTAGCTGGACCATTTGATAGCACATGAAGCCACCTCCCCATTGCAGTTTCCTTTATCTCGAGGAGTCGTTCACTCCAGTGCAACTAGTTGGAGCTTTCATAACAGTGGCAGCTATATATCTGGTTAACTTCAAGACTGTCAGTGAGGCAGAATGACAGGCTATTCTTGGATGCTTCTATCAAGTTCAGTGATTTTACCTATATGCCCGAATAGCAAAAAGTTCAATGCAGTCTGGGGGCAATCTATTCACCATCACTATAGGGTACGTATAATCAGGCAACACCTGTGTTTCACCGTAAAGGAGTTCAGGAGAGAATTTAGAGGTTGGTGCTAGCTTGTGCATGGTAAAGTCATATCAAACTCTATATAAACTGGACCACAACCAACATGGTTAGATATTCGTGTTTGAAGAAACGGGTAATCATGATTGTGTAGTTTAAATATGATGTATACTGAGGATGAACTTGAAAACTTACCCAGTCATTGCAATGGAAAAGCTAAACTGAGCTCTGCAAAAGACGAGATGATTGGAATGTCTTGGTCGGCAACCAAAACACAAATCTTTCGGATGTGATCTGACTATGTCACTTGGGCTGTAATTTATTCGAGTAACTTGATTTTCTTTTCGGAGACGGTATATATATCTCAGAAAAATTAAACGTAAAATTCGAATTTTGGTTTGTCTCTTGTTTGTGTTGACATCGGCTAAACGTTTAGCACCACCCGATTGATGATCTCTTGAAACTTTTCTTATCACATCTAAAGAACTCATAGTAGCATCTCATACCATTTAATAAAGTAGATGAATATTGCATTAATATTACTGTTTGACAATTGATACATTTGAGTGCATCTCCATATAAAAATAATATTTTTATTATAATCTTAAAAACACAGTGAAAGACCAAAAGATTGATATTTTGTCTCGTAAGCTTCAATCTTGATGATGAAAAACCTCTTCGACAAGCTTATCAAAGTTAATATAAGAAGATCCCCCAACATTAGTAGCTTCTTCCGCCATTTTCTGCCATTCTTTGGCATTCTTCCTCATCTTCTTCCCTTGCTCTCCTTCCGTCATCTCCCTCACCAAGCCCTCCACTTCGCCCCGCTTCACGTCCCAACTGATCTCCATTCCAACCCCCCATTTCGTGCACGAATAATGGCAATTCGTCTGCTGGTCCGCGAAAAACGGCCAGCAAATAACCGGCACACCTCCGCATATGCTTTCAAGCATTGAATTCCATCCACAATGAGTCAAGAACGCTCCGACGGATCCATGAGCCAGTACCCGATCTTGCTCACACCAAGTCACCAACATACCTCTATCCTTTATTTCTCCAAGAAAATCATCAGCTAAAGCACCTGATTTTTCTCCTTTCACCACATCAGACCTAACGATCCATAAAAATGGTTGTTTGCTATTTGCCAGCCCCCACGCGAACTCCTGAAAATGTTCGCTGGTCATCGTCGTGATGCTGCCATAGTTGACGTATATGACTGATTCTGGCTCTTGCTTGTCCAGCCACTCGAAAACTTTCGAGTCGGGCTTCCATAGGCTTGAGCTTAGTGACTTGACTTCACTTTCGGGGAGTTTTTGGTCTAGAAGGGGCAGAGGGCCAATTGTGTACATGTTTCGGAAGTTGAACTTCGATACAACCGCGTCTAAGGCCTCTCTTTCGAGTTCATCAAAGGTGTTGAAGATTATAGCAGAGGCTTTTAGGTTACTCTGCGCTTCTTCTCCTAAGAAATCGAGCATGATGTCGTTGGGATCAGTTGTCCGAATGAAACTCGGGATGTCCTTCAGGCGCACATCGATCATACCCGTGATCCAATCGAGTGGGG
Source organism: Primulina huaijiensis (assembly GCF_012295235.1). Classification (NCBI taxonomy): domain Eukaryota; kingdom Viridiplantae; phylum Streptophyta; class Magnoliopsida; order Lamiales; family Gesneriaceae; genus Primulina; species Primulina huaijiensis. The sequence continues at coordinate 26,470,236 of NC_133308.1, read as the reverse complement.
TATCGAGTGTGCCGTCTGTGAGAAAAGTTTCATCTGCAGAGAAGCTAAAAGTTATACTAGTCTTTCTTCTGGTAAATATGAATATGATGAAGTTCTAGTCATATTAATACTCACACTATATCATATTCAGTGAGCTCTAAAATCAAGAAAAGATACATATGACTCAAGAAATGCTCATGAATGTATACTAAGAAAATCACTTACTTTTAAAAGGGACAATGCCTCGTTTGATGAGTTCGCGATAATGCAAATATCCGATGAATGCACACACAGAAGCAGTCCATAGCTGGACATCAGGAATGCCCATTTCTTGTGCTGCTCGGATGCCAAACGACATGACTCCATCCGATACCACGCACGAGACAGGAGGCTCGTTCGGGATTGAGTTAAGCCTAGACAGGAGCTTTTTGAACGGCTCCAAGCATGTTTTTCTTGTCGAGTAACACAACATAGGTATATCTTGTGTTGCATCTAATTCGTCGGATGGTGGTAGTCCATCCGGAATCGTTTCGAACTTGAAGTCAGGCAAACCCTTTACAGAATCCGGCCCCTTCGACTTGATCAAACGTCGATGATTGAATTCCGTGTTCACAAAGGTGATGTAAAAACCTCTTGAATGGAGAAGCTTGGCAAATCTCATCATCGGAGTTACATGGCCTTGTGCAGGATATGGAACAACGACCAAGTGAGGCTTTTTGGTTGCTATGGAACCCATTTCGATGGATTTGTGGTTTCAAAAAATCAAGAAAATGTTTGAGAAGAGATGTTTCTGAATGCACATATATATATGTGATAAGGTTTCTTGTTTGTATTTCTTGACCAAACCAGGTCTCCCTTATATGCATTCGTCTCGGTATACCCGGTTACTTTTTTTATCAATAAAATTTGATTTACCAGTACAATATAATTTAACCTGAACTTTTCCTATCATCACAACGGATCATATACTAGATATGTAAATAAATTATTACTTGTATGATCGTGTGCATAAAACAGTAAATAAGTTATAGATTTATACGTGATAATAGTTATAATCAGTGTTCTAAAAAGCACCATTAGGTCGCTCACTGTATATATATATTTATTTTAAAAATTGTTTGACATATTTTTCAATCAATTTACATGATCGTGTAAAGAGAGAATATATAATTGATTTTGAGTTTGAATCTGATTTAATTAAATTACCGGAGAAATACGTGGATAGACCAGAAAATTATAATTTACATAAAAATATCGTCTAGGCGGTAGGCAAAAGATGGTCGTCTACCTACCGTCTACTTCTTTTAAAACACTTGTTGTAATCGTGACCGATTGAGGAAAGATTATTACTTAAAAACACATATATGAGATTAAAAAAATTAAAATAAATAAATGTTATATGGACTATTTTGAATAATCAAGAATCCCGAGAATCCAAATGGAAGTGAGAAGACTAGAACAAAATTTATTAATTTATAGTTTATAAAAGGCCGAAATAAATCACCCTCACATGTCCAAATCTCTGCCTTCAATTTAAATTCAGCAATAAAGTAAAGGTTGCAGGCGGGGGGTCGATTTGGACATGTGGAGTGCTTTGAATTTAAATAACCTGCCACAATCTCCATTATTATATTTTGATATATTTTATTATTCATAGAATACTTTACATATGATAATAATGTTGGATCTGAGAATGTTAGAGTTATTTTCGTTAATTATGGAATGATTTGATAGAATAATGGTATGGTTTTGTGCTAAAATTAAGAGGGGTGAGCTCTAAGTTATTCGAAAATCACACCACAAATTTTCTAAGGCTGCAAACAGATCATAACATATTTTCGAGGAAAGATAGAGGTAGGTGATTGGTGAAACGCAGCAGAATTTTCTTCAAGTTTCAAGCAACAATATTTGCTAAGGAATCTGTAAGTGAGATTATGCTTTTAAAATATACGTATGTGTTTGAAAAGTTTGTTTGACATGATATATTCTTTCATTTCGATATTTGATTTCGTGTTTCAATTTGCTTCGATATGATCGTTAAAAATTTGAAAAGATGCTTGAAATTATTTGAGGACACTGTTATTATTTGCATTTAAAATGATAAATGAATTTTCGATATTCGATAAGTTTTGTTATGACCTTTATGTGGTTATTGCTAACATGACATCATTCTTTAAAAGATTAAAAATTAGGGATTGATCAGTTATCCATTGAAGATAATATGATTTTCAACGTCATTTGTTTCATTATGTTCTGATTTTGGCATGCTTATCTTTCGAATTATGTATATATGTGTGTGAACGATCAGCTCTCATCTACTGAGTATATCACAAAGTACTAACCTCTTAATCTATCTCCTCGGATAAGAATGAAGAACAATTAGATGATGATGAACAATCTATATTTTGGGGCTGGTGAAGATGATGATTTGAAGTTTATATAGTTCTATTATTTCGATTTTATTTAAGTTGTAAAACGTTTCCGTAATTCTATTTCGTTATTTTTGAAATAGACTGATATGATTTATATTGTACTACGAGACTCGTTGTTTTCGATATTAAATTATTAAATAACGTCAGATATCGATAGGGGTGGGTACGGTACGGTATACCATACCGAACTACGGTACAGTATACCGTACCGTAAATATTGGTATGAAATTTTTCCATACCGATACCGATATCGGAAATTCGGTATACCGCATATTCGGTATACCGAATTTTCGATATGAAAAAGTTCATACCGGATATCGTACCGACACCGAAAATTTTTTCGGTATACTGAAAATATTATCGGTATACCGACATTTTTTTGGTATACCGAACTTAAATTTTAAAAAAAATAATAAAAAAATTATACCGAAATACCGAAAAAAAATAATTACGTACCGATACCGATACCGAAAATTTCGGTATTTTTTCGGTACGGTATTTCGGTATTTCGATATTTCAGTATATTTTCCCAGCCCTAGATATCGACACGTCCTGGTCTCGAGACATGATGCAACGGTCCTTCAATGGCATCGACCAAGTTGTGGTGCTATTTCATCCATTGCGCTTCTAATACTTTTAAAATATGAAGGGGACATCGAGAAAATATATATATACATACAAAATAATATCACATGGATGAATCAGACCAATGAAACTGAAAAGTCCTCTTCAAATAAATATTTCACAAAATCACAGACAAAAAAGGTTCAATTAGCTATCTGAGCAAACCATGGCGGAGAAGCAAGTACTGCTAGGTGGCTGTATTTGAATTTTCTAGGTTCTTAAGATTGAAAATTCAACAAAAAACTCCATCCAACATCAATGCAATTACATAAACAACCACCCAAAAATCCCAAAAAAAATCAAAAACGAAGTAAGAACACGTACTCACCAAGTAACTAATATGTTTAATTTATGCGAATTTATTTGAAAGATTCCCAGCCATCGATTGGTTTCTTTTCGTGGGTTTGTTCTAAATTGTAATCGAGAATATAAATTGAATGAAAGAAATTGAAATAAATAATATAAAAATGTATTTTTGAGATCATATTTATAGGAATCATCAATCAAGTCACGTATTGGAAATTCATTTTTTGGACGAAATTAAAACTAAATTTATTCAGGCGTGTGAACATTTCATTGGTTACATTATATTTCATGCTCAACATGACCTTGAAGATCTTCTAGAAGGCTTGTAAGAGTCGTGTGAGAATTTGGACGAGAAAGCCTTTAACTGGACCAAAGAATCTGCGTGGGGAGAATGTAATTAAATATAGATACTTTTAGTAAGAAGACAAATTATTAAAAATATAATAATAAATTATTATTAATTATGATATCTGTTGTGAAAAAGTAAAAATTTACGGTAAAAAAGTAAAAATCTCAAACTCTCAAAATTATCACACTACACACTTTATAATATTTTTCTCTCAACTCAATTGTGATTTTCTTCACAAATGAGAGATCTATTTATAGAAAATTTTTACAAATAATCCAAAAATAAAATACATCATTACCTACATCATCACACACTAATTTTCAATATTCAACACCTAATTTTACCTAATTTTCAACATTCAACATTCACATTTTCAACACAAATATTTAACACATTTTTAAATAATTTTTCAACACTCCCCCTTGTGATGATGATCATAATGATTGTATACATTACGTGTTTTTATACTGCCTCGTTAAAAACCTTACTAGGAAAAACCCATTGGGATAAAAACCATAGTAAGGGAAAAAGAGTGCAGTCACGTAAACTCCCCCTCATGTTGACACGAACAATTCTTCACAAATTTCGTAGATTGCGCATCCCAATATTATATATGTGCTTTCTGAATATTGTCGTAGGAAGTGCCTTTGTGAAGAGATCTGATGAGTTTTCACTTGATTGAATGTGACGAACATCAATACATTTATTCTTCTCAAGCTCCTTGGTGAATGCGAAGAACTTAGGAGGAATATGTTTAGTTCTGTCGCTTTTTATGTATCCTTCTTTCATTTGAGCAACACATGCAGCATTATCTTCATATAGTATCACAGGCTTCTCGTCGAATGATAATCCGCATGAGATTTGGATATGTTGAGTCATTGATTTTAACCACACACATTCACGGCTTGCTTCATGTAGTGCAATAATCTCGGCATGATTTGATGAAGTTGTTACAAGTGTTTGTTTCTGTGAACGCCAAGAAATTGCAGTGCCTCCACGAGTAAATACATATCCAGTTTGAGAACGTGCTTTGTGTGGATCAGATAAGTATCCAGCATCGGCATAACCAATTATACTTGGATTAGCATCTTTTGAATACAAAAGTCCCAAGTCTGTCGTTCCTCGTAGATAACGGAATATATGTTTAATTCCGTTCCAATGTCTCTTTGTTGGATATGTGCTAAATCTTGCCAATAAATTTACGGCAAAAGATATATCAGGCCTTGTACAATTTGTAAGATACATAAGGGCACCGATAGCACTTAGATATGGTACTTCTGGACCAAGAATATCTTCATCATCTTCACATGGACGGAATGGATCCTTTTCTATGTTTAATGATCTAACAACCATTGGAGTACTTAAAGGATTTGATTTGTCCATATTAAAACGTTTAAGGATCTTTTCTGTATAATTTGTCTGGTGAACAAATATTCCACATTCTTTTTGTTCAATTTGTAAACCCAGACAATACTTGGTTTTTCCAAGATCCTTCATTTCAAATTCTTCTTTCAAGTATGACACAACTTCTTGAATTTCCTTATTTGTTCCAATGATGTTTAAATCATCAACATATACAGCAATAATTACGCATCCGGATGTTGTTTTCTTAATGAAAACACAAGGGCATATTGAATTATTTACATATCCCTTTTTCATCAAGTGATCACTTAGCCTATTATACCACATTCTGCCGGATTGCTTCAACCCATATAATGATCTTAGTAATTTCACAGAATAACATTCTCTGGGTTTTGAACTTTGTGCTTCAGGCATCTTAAATCCTTCAGGGATTTTCATATATATATTACTATCAAGTGATCCATATAAGTAGGCTGTAACAACATCCATAAGACGCATTTCTAAATTTTCAGATACTGCCAAGCTAATCAAATACCGAAACGTAATTGCATCCATCACAGGAGAATACGTTTCTTCATAATCAATTCCAGGCCTTTGAGAAAAACCTTGTGCAACAAGTCGAGCTTTATATCTTACTATTTCATTTTTCTCATTTCGCTTTCGAATAAAAACCCATTTGTATCCAACAGGTTTTACACCTTCAGGTGTAAGGACTATAGGTCCAAAAACATTACGTTTATTTAGCGAATCCAATTCAACCTGGATGGCATCTTTCCATTTTATCCAATCCTGCCGATTTTTACATTCACCAAAAGATTTTGGTTCATGATCTTCATTATCATTTATGATGTCGATTGCCACATTATAAGAAAATATATCATCAATTTCTTCTATATCTTTTCGGTTCCATATTTTTCCAGTATTAATATAATTGATAGAGATTTCATGATTCTCGTCAGTTTGTGGTTCTGACAAAACATTTTCATCATCATGTGTTTCTTCAGGAACATCATTCTCTATTTTGTGATCATTATGTGTTTCTTCAGGAACATCATTCTCTATTTTGTGATCATTGTGTTTCTCTATGAATTTTCTTTTTCGAGGATTTTTATCCTTGGAACCAACTGGCCTTCCACGCTTCAGGCGTTTAATGACATCATGACTATCTTCAATTTGTTTCTTCGGAATTTCAATTCGAGCAGGGGCATTTGCAGCATGTATATATGATTTAGTTACCCCTTTTGTGTCTGCAAATGCATCTGGTATTTGATTTGCTATTCTTTGCAAGTGCACAATTTGCTGTACATCTTTTTCACATTGTTTTGTTCTTGGATCCAGATGTAACAATGATGATACATACCATGTAATTTCTTTTTCGGTATGTTTCTGTTCTCCCCCTAACATTGGGAAGATTTCCTCATTAAAATGACAATCAGCAAAACGTGCTGTGAACACGTCGCCTGTCTGTGGTTCAAGATATCGAATGATCGATGGACTATCATAACCAATATAAATTCCAATCTTTCTTTGAGGTCCCATTTTCTTTCGTTGAGGTGGTGCAATAGGCACATACACCATACATCCAAAAATTCTCAGATGAGAAATGTCTGGTTCTTTACCAAATGCAAGCTGCAATGGGGAGTATTTATGATATGCACTTGGTCTGATGCGAATTAATGAAGCAGCATGTAAAATTGCATGTCCCCATATAGAAATAGGGAGCTTTGTTTTCATAATCATTGGTCTAGCAATCATTTGCAGACGTTTAATCAATGATTCAGCCAATCCATTTTGAGTATGTACATGAGCAACAGGATGCTCAACAATGATTCCCATAGACATACAATAATCATTGAAAGTCTGGGAAGTAAATTCACCAGCATTATCAAGTCTAATTTTCTTGATTGTATAATCGGGAAATTGATTCCTCAATTTTATTATTTGAGCAAGTAATCTTGCAAATGCAACATTTCGAGTTGACAATAAACATACATGTGACCATCTGCTGGAGGCATCAATCAATACCATAAAGTATCTGAATGGTCCACATGGTGGATGGATTGGTCCACAAATATCACCCTGAATACGTTCAAGAAACATTGGTGATTCAGTTTGGATTTTGGCTGGTGATGGTCTTATAATAAGTTTTCCAAGAGAACATGCTTTACATTGAAACTTATTATTCTGAAAGATCTTCTGGTCTTTCAATGGATGACCATGTGTATTTTCTATAATTCTTCGCATCATTGTTGAACCAGGATGTCCTAATCGATCATGCCAATTGGTTAATATTGAAGAATTATCAATTACCATGTTTGATTCAATGGGACGTATATGTGTATAATGCAATCCAGTAGGGAGCATTGGTAGTTTTTCAATCACATATTTCTTTCCTGATTTATATGTGGTAAGACACATATATTTCTCATTCCCTTCATTCATTGTTTGAGTATCATACCCATGGGAATATATATCATTAAAACTCAACAAATTTCTTTTCGATTGTGGTGAATATAAAGCATCATTGATCAAAAATTTTGTACCATTAGGTAACAAAAATTGTGCTTTACCACATCCTTTAATCAAGTCTACAGGACCTGATATTGTATTCACCGTTGTTTTTGTTGGTTTTAGTTCCAAGAAATATCTTTTATCTCGGAGGATAGTGTGCGTTGTACCACTATCGGGTATGCAAACTTCAGCTTTGCTCATAGCATTTTCCATATTTGAACTTCAAAAAATATGCAATGAAAAAAAATTAATGACAATACATATTTAAATATAACACATATCATAATTGTACAATAAAACATTATCATATAAATACATGAAAAATAAATTATTGTACATTTATATTCTACCACTATATTGTTCATTTTCAGAGAAATCATTGAGAAAATCTGCAGCATCAATATTGTTCATTTCTATCCCACCAACATATTGATCATTTCCAGAGAAATCATTCATAAAATCAGCAGCATCAAAATGAGTTGAATCACTCAAACGGTCACTTCGCTCAGTGAAGTTGGTCTCCTTTTCTTTCCCCTTTATCGATTCTTTATAAAGTTTGCAAAGATGCTCAGGGGCTCGACAAATACGAGACCAATGTCCTGGAGTACCGCATCTGAAACAAGAACTTTCAAATCTTTTCGAGTGATTTTCATTAACACTCATGTTTTCTTGATGCCTTTTCTGTGGATGGTTTGGGACGTTATTTTGAGATGAGTTATAGAAATAACTATCTCGATTATTTTCAAAACCACGGCCGCGTCCACGACCACGACCACTTCCTCGTCCACGTCCACGTCCACGACCTCGACCTCGACCTCGACCTCGACCAAAACCTTGTCTTTGAATTTGATTTTGGTTTCCAGGTTTAAATTCATTTTTACTTACAGCATTTACTTCTGGAAATGCTGTTGATCCAGTGGGTCGGGACTGATGATTTCTCATTAATAGCTCGTTGTTCTTTTCCGCCACAAGAAGACAGGCGATGAGTTCAGAATATCTCGCAAATCCACGCACTCTATATTGTTGCTGTAGTGTTATATTTGATGCGTGAAACGTGGAAAATGTTTTTTCAAGCATTTCCGATTCTGTAACCTCATGTCCACAAAATTTTAACTGCGAGATTATTCTATACATCGCTGAATTGTAATCACTGACTTTTTTAAAGTCTTGGAATCTTAACATATTCCATTCATCACGGGCGGTCGGAAGTATAACTTCCCTTATATGTTCAAATCTCTCTTTTAATCCTTTCCACAGAGCCATGGGATCTTTTTCGATGAGATATTCACATTTTAAACCTTCATCAAGGTGTCGTCGTAAAAATATTATAGCTTTTGCTTTTTCTTGTGATGAAGATATACCATTTTCTTTAATGGTCTCGCTTAGACCCAATGACTCAAGATGCATTTCTACATCAAGAGTCCATGGCATATAGTTTTTCCCAGTAATATCAAGAGCGATGAATTCGAGCTTTGCCAAGTTTGCCATGGTGGTACTAAAAATTACGATGCATTTTATTAGTTAATGAATATTGCAATACAAAGTAATGGATAAACAACAAGTACAAGTATTCGTAAAAATAAAGAAAACACACGAGGAGGATATTCTCCGATAAATACAAGACTGGTGAGTATGATAACCAAAATAATTAAAAATAACCTCGTGAAAGCCATCTTCTTTTTTTCTTCGAAAATTTGATGAAGAATAATTTTTAGAGAAGAAGAGAAAGTTGGAGTGATTGAATGTATTTGTGAGATTGTATTTATAGAGCAAAAACTAGCCGTTTTGTTACCGTTTATTACCGTTGGTGTATAAGAAAATAAATGTATGTATTTGTATAATTTTATGGTAATAATATGGTGTATATAATATTAGTCATATTTAAATAATTATGTATATCATATCACATTATTATAATTAGGTGTCATAAGTTATTTTGTTTAAAAAACCTTATAGGCTTTTATACTTGTCGTATCCCTTACCGGGAGTGTGGGATGTCGTCTTAACATCCTCCCAGGATTTATAACAAGTTTTTGAAAAAATTATTTTTATTATTTCTAACAATAACATTATATTATATATTACATATATAAACAATAAATAAATAACAGTAAAATAAATATTATTACTTTTGTTACCTTTTTCTTCTGTTCGGAGCTTGGAAAAATATGGAGGACTTTTAGAGCTTCGTGCTGATAACGTGTTGTGAAAAAGTAAAAATTTACGGTAAAAAAGTAAAAATCTCAAACTCTCAAAATTATCACACTACACACTTTATAATATTTTTCTCTCAACTCAATTGTGATTTTCTTCACAAATGAGAGATCTATTTATAGAAAATTTTTACAAATAATCCAAAAATAAAATACATCATTACCTACATCATCACACACTAATTTTCAATATTCAACACCTAATTTTACCTAATTTTCAACATTCAACATTCACATTTTCAACACAAATATTTAACACATTTTTAAATAATTTTTCAACAATATCTTTTATTATTATTATTATTATTATTTTTATTATTATTATTAATATACCATCTCCCCTTTCGTTTCAAATCCATCCCGCCAGTTTTCCTGCTCTTCAAGTCTCACGATCCTCACCGTGAGATTTAGAATACAATTGCTATTCCCATTTCTTGATTTTTTTTTTGCTCTTGAATATAATTGTTGTGAGATTTTAAAATAATAATTGTTGTTTGCTTCCCAACATGTTTTGGATTGGATTTGAGAACAGGAACGGTGAGCTTCCGATATGTTTTTGATTGGATGTGACATTTTTTAAATATGATATTTTTTTATTAGAGGTAAGATTTGATAATATAATTGGTCTTTTTCATGAATTTATTTTCTCTTGAAATTAATTATTGCTTTTTATTGGATTGAAGTTGTGTGAGCTTCCGATATGAGATTTTTGATTGGATGTAAGATTTGATAATATAATTGTTGCTAGAATGTCGTCATTTTCATGAATTTATTTTCTCTTGAAATTAATTATTGCTTTTGATTGGATTGCAGTTGTGAGATTTAAAAAATAATTGTTGCTTGCTCCCAGCAGTACGTGAACTGTGTTCTTCCAATATAAAAACTGTGATTGATTAGCGATCAGTTAACTGACAGTTGATTGGTTAATTTTCCGAATGTATAAATATTCCATCGTACACCAATTTATTCCCATGAAATATAATATAACTTACAAGCCTTCTAGGAGACCTTTAGTCCTCCTAGGAATAGGATTTGAAGTTGAGCTCTTATGATCAAGTAAAGAGAAGGGGTTTTATAAAAATTTCAGCAGTTAAATGCAACAACACAAACTATATGACTGAAATCTTCGACAGATTAGTCTATCTTTGACTAATGGTGGAAGCGTAGGAATGACAACATACTGCAAAGCTAGCACAGGTGAAGACAAGGGTGACAACAAGGCAACAACAAACCTGCACCAAAATATATAGAGGCGAAAGAAAATTAGGGGTAATATAACCACTTCAAAAGATTCCAAGGACACCAATGGAAGTAATGTTTTCCAGAAAAGACAACTATGTATATCTTCAAATAAAAAACAAAACAAAAAAAACAAAATTAAGAAGCACAAACACAAAATCCATCGAAATGTCCTAGAACTAATTGGCTGGAATTCGATACAAATGAATATTGAATAGGCATCACAAGAGCCGTAGTGTAACTGTGGCATCTGAGCTTGCAACAACAACAAAACAGACAGAAATCCTCTCCGCTCTAATATTTATTCCTCGATTATTCTTCTTCGATAAAAATAATTAATTGAATTGTTACCGGAGTTCATTGTGATTCTTTTATAAATAAATAATTTGAAGGGTCTATTTTTAAATCGAAATAAAATATGAGTACTACGATCATCTCTCGTTCATAACATAATGTTCGCATCCAACATCACGAGGTATATATATAGAGTTGGCTCAAAAGTTGGCTTCCATGTATAGAATATTGTATCTGGCGGTTGAAGAGGCCGGTGTTTTCCACAAACGTCCCACTTATCCGGTATAGCACTGATCCCTCGGTGTTTCAACAGTTCACTGTATCTAGTTACATTTTTTCATGCCCCAGTTGCATGATGGCCTCATGTTATAACAATGATGCACATTCGTCCCCGACTTGGGGTAATCTGTGATGGTGACTGATCAGTTTACCAGAGAGCATATGACTTAGGACATCGGCACAAGAAAGAGTTATGGTTGGTATAGTTGGTACGAGACATCCGTCGAATATGAAACGTGACACGAACAAACTCTAAAGTTTCTCGGACAAGTGATCGATGACATCAATAGTATGTTTCATCACAAGTATATATCATGAATATTAAACTTAGCAATCCCGCCATTGAATTTCATAGTAAGAGGAGCACTGTTAACATCTATTAAAGATTTGAAGTTTTCGAAAATGGTATCTCTAGTAATATTGGGCTATTTAAATATTCACAGGCATTCTTCTTTTCCTCGAATATATTTCCTTTGTGTACGTAGTTGCATATCTTCATTTATTCAAAATGAACACATGCATTTCGCATGTCCAAATTATGTGTTCTTTAGATAATGTAATTTGCCTCTCGACATGTACCTGCTTGTATGCTCAAAATAAACCTTTGGATCTTGTAATTCACTTAGCAACCTTAATTTTTCGACCTGGCAAGAAGCTCCTTTGAAATATCAAACTACATACATTATTAGAGTTGCTGGCCGGTAATTTGATCTCCAGAGCTTGCTATTTCTATTGACAAGAATAACTTTTCTTTGTGGGGAAGTGGTGGATGATTCTTGCTGCACAAAGTATGGCAATTGGTACTGTCATGGTTAATCGCTGGTTCTAGCTCGTGCATGGTAAAGTTATATCAAACTCTATGTAAACTGGTGTGCAGTCTATATTTGATGTACACTGAGCTCTGAAAAAGATGAGATGATTAGAGCGTGTCTTTCACTCGGGCTGTAGTTTATTTGAGTAACCCGATTTTCTTTTCAGAGACGGTATATATATATCACAGAAAAATTACATGTAAAATCTGAATTTGTTCTGTCCTAATTTGTTTGTGCTGCCTTCAACTAAAAGTTTAGCACTGCCTGATTGACGATGTCTTGAAATTTTTCTCATCAAATCTAAAGAATCCAGAACAGCTAGCATTTCATAACCATCTGGTAATATAGATACATATTAAATTGATATTATTGTTTCATAATTTTAATGCATGCATGTGAGTGCACATCCATATAAAAATGATATTATAACTTCAAACACGTAGTAAAATAGCAAAAGATTGATACTTTATTCGTCTCTTGATTCTTCAATCTTCATGATGGAAAACCTCTTTGACGAGCTTATCAAAATTGACATAAGAAGAGCCACCAACATTTGTAGCTTCTTCCGCCATTCTCTTCCATTCTCTGGCATTCTTCTTCATCTTCTTTCCTTTCTCTCCTTCCATCATCTCCCTCACCAAACCCTCGACTTCGCCCCGCTTCACATCCCAATTGATCTCCATTCCAATCCCCCATTTCGTGCACGAATAATGGCAATTTGTCTGCTGGTCTGCGAAAAAAGGTCAGCTAATAACCGGCACACCTCCGCATATGCTTTCAAGCGTCGAATTCCATCCACAATGAGTCAAGAACGCGCCTACGGATCCATGAGTCAGCACCCGATCTTGCTCACACCAACTCACCAGCATACCTCTATCCTTTATTTCATCAAGAAAATCATCAGCTAAAGCACCTGATTTTTTTCCTTTCACCACATCCGACCTAACGATCCAGAGAAATGGTTGTTTGCTATTTGCCAGCCCCCACGCGAACTCTTGAAAATGTTCGCTGGTCATCGTCGTGATGCTGCCATAGTTGACGTACATGACTGATTCTGGCTCTTGCTTGTCTAGCCACTCGAAAACAGGGCCGTGCTTATTCAGAGTCAAGCGAGTCCAATAACTCAGGCACATCTCTTTTTTGGGGCCCAAAAATTTTAAAAAAATTATTATATATAATACTAGATAGCCCAACTATTGAATCTTTCTAATATATACTTCAATATTTAATTCTTTATTTGCATGAGTATTGTCGAAACCAACTATTGAATCTCTCTAATTATAAAAAAGAATTTAATTCCTTATTTGTAAGAGGGTACTATTCTAAAATTTGATTGAATATGACCAAAACTAATGTGGTACACATCTGAGTGGGTCCCACCCAAATTTAATAATTGAATAGAAATTTATTAATCTATACATAATTTTATGATAAACGAATGCATCGACGCACATATTGTGTACATGTACAATATTTTTTTATAATTCATTTGGGTTATATTTAAATGAATATAAAAATATAATTATAAGAAATAATGAGGTACTACACTGTAATTTTGATATATGAATTAAAAAAATAAATAGAAAAAAGAAAGAAAAAAATCAAAGTAGGAATTGAACCTACTTGATGCTTAGGAAACAAAGACTCTATCCACTAAGCTATACTAGTAAAATATGCACACGTGTTGCATGTGTTATTATATTTTTAATTTGATCAAATAATACTAAACAATTAACACGAAATATTTTTAATTTAGAAGAGTTTTTCGATTTAAAATGGAAGTTTTGTTTAGATTTTTTTCTATGTAAAATATAAAGTGACTTGAGAAGATTTTTAATAAGGTAAGAAAGGTAATTATTAAATTAAATATTTTGATGTCCTCTAAGGGTTTCACACTTAATAGGGATGATCTATTTTTGGAGTTGACATTCTTGAGGTGCTCATTACCAAGAGAAGCAAAATAGGCCATTGATGTAGTGAATTACTTGAAGAAAATGGATGGGTGTTTCCCAAATGCTCATATTGCTTATAAAATCTTTTTGACTGTCACGGTCACAGTAGCAAGTGCAGAGCGAAGTTTCTCAAAGTTAAAGCTCATCAAAACTTTTCTCCGATCAACCATGTCACAAGAAAGATTGAATGGATTTGCTATGTTATCGATTGAGAAAGAAATTTCTGAAAAACTTGATTATACAGACTTGATTAGTATTTTTAGCTCTAAAAATGTTGGGCGGGTTGTTTTTTTAGTGGTCATTTTTGACATGTTTTATATTTTTATTCATTTAGTTTTTTATATTGTCTTTAACGTATTGATTTAATTTGAAAAATTGCTATGGAACTAAAAAAAATATGAACACACATTATGATTCAGAGGTCTCTTTTTAAAAGTTAGACTCAGGCCCAAATATTGTTAGGATCGGCCCTGCTCGAAAACTTTCGAGTCAGGATTCCATAGGCTTGAGTTTAGTGACTTGACTTCACTTTCGGCGAGTTGTTTGTATAGAAGGGACAGAGGGCCTATTGTGTATATGTATGGGAAGTTGAACTTCGATACAACCGCGTCTAAGGCCTCTCTTTCGAGTTCATCAAAGGTGTTGAAGATTATAGCAGAGGCTTTTAAGTTACTCTGTGCTTCTTCTCCAAAGCAATAGAACCCGATGTCGTTGGGATCAGTTGTCCTTATCAAACTCGGGATGTCCTTCAGGCGCACATCGATCATACCGGTCATCCAATCCAGCGGGGTATCGAGTGTGCCGTCTGTGAGAAAAGTTTCACCTGCAATGAAGGTAAAAGTTACACAAATTAATGTTTCTTCAGGTAAACTTGAAGATGGTGAAATTATAGCCATCATATTAATATTGACACTAACTCTAAGTCAAGAAAAAGATACATATGACTGAAGAAATGGTCGTGGTCAATCGATACAACAAGAATCACTTACTCTTTAAAGGAACAATGCCTCGTTCAATAAGTTCGCGATAATGCAAATATCCGATGAATGAACATGCAGAAGCAGTTCATAGCTGGACATCAGGAATGTCCATTTCTTGTGCTGCTCGGATACCAACCGACATGAGTCCATCCGATATCATACACGAGACCGGGGGCTCGTTCGGGATAGAGTTAAGCCTAGACAAGAGCATTTTGAACGGCTCCAAACATGTGTTTCTTGTTGAATAACACAACATAGGTATATCTTGCGTTACATCTAATTCATCGGATGGTGGCATTCCATCCGGAATCGTTTCGAACTTGAAGTCAGGCACACCCTTAACGGATTCGGGCCCCTTCGACTTGATCAAACGTTGGTGATTGTATTCCGTGTTCACAAAGGTGATGTAAAAGCCTCTTGAATGGAGAAGCTTGGCAAATGTCATCATTGGGTTGACATGGCCTTGTGCAGGAAATGGAACAATGACCAAGTGAGGCTTTTTGGTTGCTATGGAACCCATTTCGATGGATTTGAGTTTTCTGAAATATTAAGAAAGAAAATGAATTTGAGGTTTCTGTCTTGACAAAACAGAAGTAAGTGTTGCACTCAAAATGCACACGCACATATATATATATACGTTTGTACGGCTAATGATAGAGCAAACCCGCCTTCTATGTACTCGTCTTTATTATCGATTAAATTTAATTTACCAGCCTTTCAAAAAGGGAAAATAATCAGAATGGTAATTTAAGATAGTTCATTTTGTGTTTTCGTCGTGTAAGTATTTAATTTCGGGTTTTCATCCGGTAAGTTATAGTATGTTTTGATGTTTAGTCATTTTTCGATAGGTACTGACTTTACGTTGAAAAATACTAATATGAAATCGAAAAATGCTGATATGATACTAAAAAATTATTTGTGTTTGGTGTCACGTCGGCGATCAATGCAAAAATGATTAAAAAGCAAAACATTATCTAACTTACAGAATCAAAACCCAAAATCGAACATTTACAAGATCAAAATTCAAAATGAACAAACTTACACAACTATGGTTGATACTTGATAGTGAATCAAGTGCAGCTGGAATATACGACCATTTTCATTGAATTCATATCAATTTTATCGGTGTTCGTATCTCAACCAAATTATTTTTCTTTAAATTGCATTCATTGTGCTTGTGGGAAAGACTCATGAATGAATGGGGGGTTTTATATTAAGTATAATTTACAATGGAAATATATATATGTAATCATGTGAAATGTACAAAGGTTTGAATTTCATATTTATATATGCAGAATTATAGTTCTTCCTTTTTTTTATGTTTTTAGATAATTTGTGGTTTAGTATATGAATAATCGAATATGTAAAATATCAAACACAGTATTTAATTAAAGACATGAAAATTTATTAGCTCCTATTCATGTTACGTTATTTCATCTTTTATCGTCATAGCTATATATTAATATATGAATGTGAGTTTGAAGTTTGTAACGTGTTGTATCTATTTCATATTTTATGGACACGGATCGCACGTGTCATGGTAGCTAGTTAAAATTAAAGCTCGTATACTAACTACTTCGGTGTGTTAGTGAAATTCTTATCGAAATCCCAAAAATAGATCTAAACTTTGTAACAATTTTATAGCAATTTATTACTATTTAATATTTCTCTCCAATTATCTATCAATTTCAATCAAGTATAGATGATTTTGCTAAATTACTTAACTAAATTACATAATTTTTTTAAAAAAATCACCACACGTAAAAATTCATACAATATTTATGCATTATTTTTTAAAAAAATTTAACCAATACGAATTTCATGATTGGGTGCGAATCCTGACAGTCTCCATTGAAGTGGGAAGACTAGGACAAAATTTGTATTTATTTAGTTTAAATATGTCACAATCTATATTATTTGATTTATTAACATTCATATACATCACCTGCTATTTTTAGGTACATAGTAGGTAAATATATAAGCTAAAATTATAATTTTCAAACAAACAAGTAATTCATATTGGACAAATTCTTAATGTAAATTTAAGTTTGTGTGTGTGTGAAATTAATTATACTCCATAAAATATTAATAACTATTTAATTGTCTTGTAGGCAAGACTATATCCCTAATTATTAGTTAATTATAAAATCTTTATTTACCTTTAAAGAACTGAAATGAAATCTTTTTATTTGTCTACAACTAAAATTTTAATATATCAATATTTTTTTCATGTGAAAAATATTATTTTGTTAATCTTAAAATTTAATATAATTCATGTTTTATCTCAAGATTTGTACGATATACAAAATGTTGATTTATGTTTTTATAATGCATAAAACTAATGTGGTTTACAAAATTGTGATTTACCAAAATTTTATTAAAGTGTTTGAAATAAGATTTAAATTTTTTATATATCTATTTATGCGTATATAAATAATTAAGCAGAAAAACTTATATGAGATTGTCTTACTGTTTAATTTTAGGATACATATCTTCTATCTGACCTGATTCATGAAAATATTAATTTTATGTCAGGAGTATTTTTTTTACTTCAAGTATAGATCGGATCAACTTGTCGCACGGATATTGTTCCACGAGATTGTCCCTACTCATTATTAAGATTTTAAGTAAGATGTTTTATTACTTTTGAATATATTTTGCAAATTAAAGTATATAATAATTTTTTCATAACCATATCGATGATCGAACCGATCTATCTTAAAATAACGGTTCAACTGACCGGGCTGATCAACCGTACGATCGTATCGAAACACCGTAATATTATATAAAATAATAATATAATATAGTATATAATATATTTTCAATTCTAAAAATCTTAAATTTGTATACAAATAATAAAAAATATATTTATCAGAATTTAAACAACATACATATAATCAAAATATCGAATATAATTATATATTATAAAAAAAAACTACAAATAAAATAAGTTCTAATACTACTAAAATAATATTTTTAACAAAGTTCAAAATCTAAATAATCATATATATTAATACCAAAAATAAATTTTAAGATTTTAAATATATGAAACAATTAAATTCTAAAAAATTATTTTAAAAAACTATTTAAAAAATAGTGAACCAGTTCAGTCGATTTTTGACCGGTTTGACCATTAAAACGGATTTTAAGTATGCTATGGACCAGTGAGTGGTTCTCGATCGAACTGGCTAGTCCGGTACAGTTTTAAAAACATGGTATATTATATGTTAGGATCAGTGGAGGTGCTTTAGAGGGGAAGAATAAACACCTCACAACTTTTTTTTTTATTCTGGATTTAAGTTACCTTCTATTGTTGTTAGCAGCATAACTCTGATATCAGCGCTTCAAAATTCAGCAAACAATTGATATACAATTTGGAATGAGTCTACCAATACTTTTGTGAACAAATACAAAAACAACAGTGCAGTAAGGTAAGGCATAAGAATTATTTCTAAAAGATCGAATGATAAAAACATTTTATGTCTCATCTTCTTCTGTTTCCAGAAGATATTCACTAAAAAACTTTGATATTTATCGCTTATATAAACGCCAACTTCAGGAGGACTTAAACACCATGTACTGAAACTCTTAGTATCAACTTATTCAATACTTTATAGACTTCTGAACAAAAAGATCTGTATGTCTGTTACAAACTCACTCAAATTATATAATAAATACTAAGATTAAAATGAGTATAACACGGTACAAGGTTATCTCTAAAAAGATTTGGTAAGACTTTTGAGAGTGTGCTTCAAGTATTTTCAGCAAAGCTTCTGAACTGTTGATCAAGTGAAAAGTAAGTTTGTTGAACTATGACTTGACCTTTTATAGACGATCTTCTAACGTTACAATCTGAATGGCTATAAATCAGTCGTATCAAGACCATAAATGTAGTCTTGCATCTTTTCGTATGTCAATTGTTGTGATTCAAAAAAGTAGGCGCCAATTAATGATGTACATAGATTATTTTAAATAGTGTACAGAACATTATCTGAATGTTTGATTTGCTGAATTAATACTTCATTGAATAAGGTAGCAATAAATTATTGTTGAGTAATGCTTGTCTGTTTAGTTCGGTAGACCTTTGTTAATAATCAGATATTTGTATATGCAACTTGCTGAACTTATTGGCTACTGAATTTTTCGGAGTGTTGAATTTTAATATAATTTAAAAAATTCATACACAACTCAAACTTAAACGTTCCAACATAATACATACTCAATTCATTTCATATAGATTCATAATAAGTAATAAAATCAATTTTCTATTTTACTTTTTGTTTAGAAAAATGATAAATAAACTAATATATTAACTATAAATTTGATAAATTATTATTTTATATTAAAATATCGATTTTATTGGTATCCATGTATCTTTTATAATAGATATAGTGAATAAATTAAAAGTCTTATTTTTTTAAGTTAAAATAAAAATAAAAGAAAATATGAAAAAAAATAAAAATGTATTTTCTCAAAAATTGAAAATAGAATATAATAATAAAAATTGATTTAATGAATAGTATTTTTAATTTTTTTCCGCATACTGTTTCTATATTTAAAAATATTGACAGGTATAACTATAATATTTTGAGTTGTTAAAGTTTCATTCTTTCACTTTTTCCATTCCTTTTAATAATTATAAACTAAAATCTATAAAAATTAAATTATTTTTTATATCATGTTAATAAATGTTCTAGTTAGTTCCGACACAAATTTTTTTTATATGTTTCTGACAAAAATATTCATTGTACAATCCAGATTATTTTTTGAATTTATCATAAAGTTACTCGACTGATTAATTACGATCTAAAATAATTTCGTTAACTCGACAATACATTTTCATGAATGTTCTTAAAAAGTAAAAATTTATAACTTCAAAATTCAAATGATTTAAATTTTTTTAAAGTAAATGATTTAAAGTTTTGCGCACCCTGATTGATGTCAATAATTAGAGCAACCATCGGGCCTAGGACGTGGTTATGTATTAGTTGTTTTTTGTACAATTGTTCTCCCACATGCAGCAACTTCTGCAAGAGGTCACTTCCCTACTTTCATATCATATTTTATGGTTTTTTTTACAAAAAATAAATAATTGCATATTAATTTATTTAGATATATAAAATATATTTCAAATAATAACTAATTTTTTCGAAATATAATTTAGTCACAAAAAATTAGTGGTGTATATTTTAGGAATAATACGGCTTTATTTAAGTAGAATATATCTTTTAAATTACTTATTCTTTGATAGTTGTAGTTAAGTGTCGAACATATTGAAACAAAATTTATGTTAAATAAAATCAAGAATATTTCTAAATAATATATCAATCATATTTTAGATAAAGGATAATCTATGCTAATTGAATTTTTATTAAAATAACAAACTATGTTTATAAAAATCGAAGCTTACCGCCCAAGCCAATTTGGCATACTCTTCACAAATGTGAGAGAGGCTCAAGTTCAAGTCTTCCCCACTCTCACATGATATACAGACAACGGTATGAAATCTCGAGAAGATAAAATATGATCACTGGAATTGACTGCTATAAAAATGAGAATTCTCGAAGAAGAAAAGAGAGTGATCGATAACATATAGAAAGATTTATCAACATTATTATAATATATCAATGTTCTGTAATTGTCATGGGTATCAATCATAATTCCTCTGTAACAGATATAACAGATATGCATCTATCTTCAAGCTCACACTTCACCGCCATATATACTCAACTAAAGAGCATCTCCGAGCATTATAGCAAGACTTCAACGTCTATATCAGATCATCAAAGATCAGTGTGCTCCCTATGTAGCAACTTATCACTGCACCCTAACTTAATCTTCAGTTCAGTTCAACTCAGTAGATGAAGAAGCACGGTTCAGGAGTTAAAAGTTGATCTCTAAGCTTATCGCATGGAAGAACGGTTGTAGTTCGGTCAGGACTGACTGACTGTAAATGCTGTGAGTTCTAATTGAGAGTGTGAATTCAGTTGGATTGGTTTATACAACATGATTTTATAAATCAAAGTCTTCTATTTTCTTATAATCAATTATGATGTACATTGTTTTTCTGTTTCATTATTTATTGTTGGGGGTACAATAATCATATCTGTTTGGCAGAGTAATCGAAATATGGTGTTTGTGTTGTTATATGATTTTAAAGATTTGTTTTGTACAATTATCATTATCTATAGCTTTTGGTAAAGCGTGCTTGGTCCTACAATTAGTATCAGAGTCAATGTTATGAGTTCAATTATCATTTATTGCAATGTGTCAATTATTAAGATGAGGATTGTTGGGATACAATAATTGTCGCTTCTTTGTAGAGTAATTGAAACGTGAGATTTGTGTTATCATACGATTAAAAGAATTGAGTTGTATTATTATCACTAGTTATAAATTTTAGTAAAACGTCAAATGTTCAGTACTACATTTAGATATCAGTTTGGTCAAAATATGTGTTGTTTCAGTCACTTTATCATAAATCAGTGTATATATATATATATAGTAATCCAACCAAGAAACACTGTTTAAAATTCCTAACACGTATTAACGAATGTTCTTTAAAATAAAAATTTATTAATTTAAATGATTAAAGTTTGAGCAGCCCGAGGCTTGATTTCAATAATTAGAGCAACCTGCGGGCCTATGAGGTGGTCGATTATTTTTTTTTTAGTAAGATTTTTCACCAACCTGCTGCTACTTTTGCTAGTGGTACCTTCCCTGCTTTCATATCATATTTTATGATTGTCTACAATAATTTAAAAATAAATAATTACATATTAATTTATATATATACAATATATTTCCAATAATAACTTCTTTTTTTCGAAATATAATCAGTCACAAAAAATTAGTGGCGTAATCTATGAATTCTCATTATTGAAAGCCAATTACCTAAAATACCAATATATATAACGAATATCACATTCAAATGACCACACTACTCCTATCACGTAAAATAAATTACACATGTATGATATAATTTTAATTTGGTTTTATATAAATTCATACAAACTACCAATATATATATATATATATAATTATATCATTTATTTTTTTAAAAAAAATTTGCACTTTCGTCATGCAGAAAATTATTGCTACACCCCGACTCAACATTCAGACCGATTCAACTCAATAGATGACGAAGAACGATGGCAGAAGTGAGAGATGATATTCATACTTATCGTATTGAAGATCAGTTGTAGTTCGGTTATGGCTTATTGTCTTGACTGACTGTGAATGCTACGAGTCCCAACTGAGAGTGTGAATTTAGTTGAATTGAGATTTTTTTTAAACATTTTTGCACAAGAATTTGTAATAAAATAGCTAGATAGCAAATGAACAAGCTAAATGATTCGACCAGTATTTCATCGTATAGACAAATTAAACAATTGAAATGAAAACTAAGATATTAATTGAATTCATGATTAATTGATTTCTTTATTGTGAAACATAAGCCAGTGGATGCAAACAAACCAAATCAAGCCGAACAGTATGAAGCTCGATCTTGGCTTGTCTCGTTCAAGATTTATATAGGCTCAAGCTTTTGTCATGAGATTCTAGCTCAGCTCGTTTTGAAATCACTAAGCTTACGAATAGCTCGAGCTCGGTTTGTTAATAGCTCGTTTATCATGTTTAACGAGTCTGAATCGAGCTCGGCTCGTTAAGCGGTCTCATTTCAAAGTTCGGCTAGTTAAGCAGCCTCATTTTCAAGCTTGGTTTGTTAAGTGGGCTCATATTCGAGCTCTCTAAGCATACAATAGAGCTCGAGTTTGATCTTGANGAATGCTAAACTAAGACAAAAATTATAAATTCATTTGTAAATAACTAAAAAAAACATAATTCAGTACATTACATAAATGAACATGTTCGCGAACAGTAAACAAGTCAAGCTTGAGTTCGAGCTCGCAAGCATGCTCATGAGTTTATAAATGAGCATGTCCGTAAACTCACCATCCGAATATCTTTAAGCTCGAGCCTAACACGATTAAATTTTCAAGTTCAAAATTTAACTTGAACTCAAGTATGTAAGATTAACGAATTATTTTTAACGAATTTTTTACGAAACTGAGCTCCAAATAACTTAAAAATGATTTGATTCATTCATGTATCTGAGCGAGGCCCCCACATAAATTGATTTCATCGTGCAAAAGATTCTTTGGGCTTTGTTATTAGTTGACAAACGCTCATGGGATTCAATTATGTTCAATTTTTACTCATGACTTCTGAAAAGACAGTGACGTATTTAGCATTATAATGTTTCAATATCATTTTTTAAAAAAAATATTCACAGTCAAGCTTGAAATATCATTTGCATCGACGGTAATAAAGAAAGACCAGTTTATAATCGAGTAAATTTCATACAAATCTCTGTAAAATCTAAAAATAGATGACAATTCAATGTGAAAAATAAATAAACGCATAGCCCCTTAGGTTTTTTTTTTAAAAAAAAGAATCTCAAATAGCACCGACTTCATAACTTTAGATCCACTCGATTTTAATACTACTGAAAATGTCTGATTAGATTCTATTTGTTTGAAATGTACGAAAATTGTCATTAAAACCATATATAATAAATATTTTTAATGCAACATGACACTAAAATAATCAAAGAAATAAATTAAAATACTACAACTTAATAAAAAAAATAAAACAGAAAAAAAATGTGATTTATATTTCATTACTTATTAGATTTTGACGAAGAAAACCAGAATCAGTATTCATTTTAGAAAAATCAGAACAAACCCTTAAATACAAATACCAATAGACCGAACTATGAATGAAGTAATATAGAATCAGTAACAATAGTCAGAAGTTATTCATTTAATGATAACTACCATTTTGGATACAAAAACAATTTTAGGTATTCATAACCGAAAAAATAGTCGTTCTCATTCGAACGTCGAAGATGGTTCATAAAAAGACTTCATAATGCGTTCACATACACTGACCTATTGTGAACTTACGAGATCACTCATACCTACTAGAAAGTCTACAAAAACCAGCACACACTTTAAAGTTTTATCAGATTCAGAAAATCATTTGTGTTATCATTTGTTCACATACTCTTTCATTGTATTTACCCACTGAAAAATGTGAAGTGTTTTTAATATGTGGAAAGTACACTTTCTAGAATCAATATTCATTCAGTTTTGAGTTGTAATACTAAGAGTTTCAATAGACAAAGATAAGTCATACGAAAGTAGATTTGTATAAGTGTACTGATCAAAGTCTTTTAATAATATCCTCTGGAAATAGAAAATGGAGAAACGTAGAAAGGTTTTGTCCTTCGAATTTCCAGAAACAAACATTGTGTTATTTTACCTTCTATTGTTTCTAGGTTTCATCAAGTGTTGTGGACTGTTTCCGCATTTTTAAGTAGTCTGCTATACTTTCAAATGTCGAGATTAGCTTCTGACTCCTAAAAAGGTTTGAAGCACATATTTCAGAAGTAGAAGAAAGAAAAAACTTTGGAGTATTTATTCAACTCTCCTTCTAAGCACTCAACCGATCCTAACAAACGGTATCAGAGATAGGGTTTATCTCGTTTTGATACATCTACTGCAAAACCTATGACATCTTTCAGCAAGATTCTCATGTTCTCTAAAGAAGAATTCGAGGACTGAAAAATCAGGATGAAAACTCATCTTGCATGCGATATGTCATCATTGATGATCCCATTAAAATTATGAAAGCCGATACAACAAGGACTATAACAGAAGGAGATCCACAAATGTTGGAAAAACACATAAGCAAATGGACCAGCGAAGATAAAAGAAAGCAAACCTAGATAATGTAGCCAAGGACTTCTGTACAAGATTCTTGACAAAAATATATTTAGCAAAATCAAGATGTGTTCTACTGCAAAATAAATCTGAAAAATTTGATCTAGACATGTGAAGAAAATGATCGGATAAAGGAAAATAAACTTTTCGTAGCAATGTGGAAGTTGAATATGTTAAAATGAAAGTTAGAGAATCTTTAAATAACTTTGTTGAAAGATTTAGTAGCATTATCAACGAGCTAGCAGCTCCTCAGCAAAAAATATGACAATAGAGAAATTGCACTCGAGTTTATGATAGCATTGCCCAGAGAATGAGACTTGAGAATATGGCAATGAGATAATCAAAATATTTGAGCAAACTGGAACTTCATTATTTGTTTACAGACTTAAAGGTCTATAAGTTTGAACTTGAAGTAAATAGTGGTGAAAACTTCATCAAGTTAGTCAATTAAAGCTCTTATTACCGTCGTTGTTTCAAGTGCTTTAACTACTGTTGCTATTGAAAAACTATCTGAAATGACAGTTGAACAAATCAGCAACGATGCTATGTCATTATTCTTCAAGAAATTTTCAAGGTTCGTGAAGAAATGTCATATGACATATCAGAACCTCAATTAGAACTTCAAGAAAGGGTCATCATCCAGTGACATAACTTGTTTCAACTATGGGAAGACTGATCACTTTATTGATTACTTTGATCCACATAGCAAAGAGCTCATATACACAACAAAAGGAAGAGTATAGGATTCTGGGGAAAAGCTTATTAGGACCGTTGTAGTTGAAGAGCTTATTAGGATTCTGGGGAAAGCTTATTAGGAACCGTTGTAGTTGAAGAGCTTATTTGGACTTCAAAATCATTTTCAAGTAGTAGAGATGCATTTCTAATAAATAAATATCATTCATTTCGCCAATTAAGCTTTCAAGAAGATAGAGCATGACATCAACTTCCGATTGAAAATGATCTTAATGCATATATTTCGAGTCTTTACGCGATTGGTTTGTCTTAGTTACGTATGTCGAAAAAGGCTTTATAATCTATTCAATATATGTGTATATTTAGGTCCTGATTTTGAACTCTACCGTGATCAGTGGAATGTTTTAGCCTAGTCCCCTTTTCTTATACTACTGTTTCTCGTTACTAATAAAAGAAGTCTTGCGCCATCTGGGGAAAAAAAGATTGACAAAAACAGTGCGCCGAATATTTAACAGAGCGAGGTAAGAATAGCCATAAACTTTGACTAACCCTGAATTTATTCGCAAAAGAATGAACTATATTTATCATAGTTGAAGCTTAATTTTACAGGTTGTGATTCCCAACTTAACGTGCTTGGATAATCCCTCAATGAATGATATGTAAGGGAAGTTTAAGTATGCTTTCTGTCGAATTACTTACAGGTTGGTTCATAGCAGGTTCTCTATTTTGCAGTAACAACATTTTTGAGCAATGCTTCCAAATCTGTCAATCTGAACAAATAAAAACGATAACCAGAATAAGATTTGTTAGTGAAATTGAAAAATAATGTGCACTCGAGTAGTGAGATTATTACCGGACATTGCTCAAGTCAGGGTAGATGGCTGCAGCCTCTTTAAAATCCTATAACATGATTGACAAGCAAATCAAATTTTTATGATTATATAGTATGGTGCACAGTTGCTTGCTTTTGGCCTTGAATAAAATGCATGGTTTACCTGGTTAGCAGTGGATGGTGTATAAGAAATCACGCATGACATTCCGGCTCCAGTGGCAGCCTGCAGCGTGAATGGACCTCGGACATTCAACTCAGAAAATAAGGAAATGATACAGCTATTTTATGCACTCGAAATCGTTGTTTTTTAATGCCTTAATCTAAATACAATGAAGTTTCTTAGCCAAGAGATTACTTATAGCCTTCAGAATTTGAAACTCGTGATTTTCATTTGTTTCAACCATTCTCATGCATTAGAAGGATAAATTTCAAATAATTTTCAGATCCCCTCATTTCGAAAACAATGTATAAAGTTTCTTTAAGAACTAGAAGCTTTAGTTCCATCGCAGGCTCGATGGGTAAAAAAATCATGGAATATGATTTTAACTGTTTTATGAGAAATTTTCAAGGCGCGAACTCGAGTGTTGTAGAAATTCTACTTCAAAGTTCTCACAAAGCATATCAAAATTCGTCATTGTAGTTACTTTAAAAAAGAAAAGTAAATGTGATAATTAAAAAGATCAACCAGCAGTCCAATGACACTGTCTTCTACTACCAAGCAATCCTTCCCCATGACGTTCAACCTCTACGCAACATAAAAAACTTCACTCAGGTAATGCAGAAATCAGAGGGCAGACATAAAAAATGAGCATACGTGACAACAAATTAACAATTCCACGCTAATTACCTTTGCGGCTGTAATATAAATTGATGGATCGGGTTTCTTTTCCTTCACATCATCACCTACAGAAGTAACGAGTGGAGAGCAATCATAGTCAAATGGATAGCTCAAATTTCACCACGTGCTTGACATGCCGAGGTCAGTTTTTTGGGAAAGAAATGGTGTCAGGATTGAAATAAACAGAATCAAGCTACTAAGGAAGTCCACTAAATATTTTTATAAAAACATTCACATCTTTCCCGCAAGTGGTATTACAGTCGGTCCTACACGAGGGCAGTGCCGAGGGATCTATCAGTTGTACTGATACTTAGTGAATGCCGCGAAGCAATTCAGAATCAGCTTGTTTAAATCGGCCAAGCTCAAATTTCACCACGTGCTTGACATGCCGAGGTCAGTTTTTTGGGAAAGAAATGGTGTCAGGATTGAAATAAACAGAATCAAGCTACTAAGGAAGTCCACTAAATATTTTTATAAAAACATTCACATCTTTCCCGCAAGTGGTATTACAGTCGGTCCTACACGAGGGCAGTGCCGAGGGATCTATCAGTTGTACTGATACTTAGTGAATGCCGCGAAGCAATTCAGAATCAGCTTGTTTAAATCGGCCAAGCTCAAATTTCACCACGTGCTTGACATGCCGAGGTCAGTTTTTTGGGAAAGAAATGGTGTCAGGATTGAAATAAACAGAATCAAGCTACTAAGGAAGTCCACTAAATATTTTTATAAAAACATTCACATCTTTCCCGCAAGTGGTATTACAGTCGGTCCTCCACCTATGGTATGAGGGCAGTGCCGAGGGTTCTATCAGTTGTACTGATACTTAGTGAATGCTGCGAAGCAATTCAGAATCAGCTTGTTTAAATCGGCCAAACAATTATCACATTTCATGGTAATGGAATGTCGAATGGCACAACGACTGATTTTCGCAATAAAAGGGCGAATAAAGTGGTTGAATTGTTAATCGTGGCAAAAGAACAAAGCTACATCAAGCAAAAAGGGTGACGGTCGATATTTATTTTGATCAACAGACGTTAAACTATGTCTTGTTATTTATCAAAGCTGCGAGTACCACAGAACCAAAGGAAAAAATGGTGTCAAATATTAATGGCAAATCAAAATCACATTATACACTAGATACCAGAATTAGAATGTGAACCAATTAATTGAGCACAAAAATATTAACCAAATGAGGATGCTAAAACCCTCTTCAACCAGTCCTTTCAAGATAATCATTGAGAAAGAGCTAATTATTTTGGATAAAGAGAAAAGCATGACCGAGACATACCTGCAAGGAAGCAATCAAGGCCCTGGAACCGCTCCTACAGCAAGATAAGAACAAAACAGCAATAAACCACTAATACTTGATGTAGAATATGAGCATGGTGACAAGGAAATCACATAATACAAACATGGAAATTTTTTATATGTGCGTGCATGTTCTTATAAATGAAATGCTGAATAAATTAATTTATCCACAACTTTGCCCATTTTATTTAATTAAGCTAAGTCAGTGCTTAAGCAACCAACTCCTGTACTCTATATAATTCAATTCTATTCTAAAGTTAGGCGAGTCCTGGCCCAATTGTAAATATTTATACGGCACTCTTTCAGTATAGCAAGAGCTGGCCAAGAACTAGCCAGCGTAGTAATTACAAGTAAAATTAGAGTTTTACCAATCCAATGAGATTTTCTAAGCAAAGGATCACCGAACTTTTGGTCGCAGCAGAGCAAACAGCTATCTTTTTTCCCTGTAAAAGAAAGGGGGACACGGCAATGATTGAGATATGTCGACAAGTGAACTCATCAAGACTCAGGAAACAACGCATCGTGTTAGACTCAGTCCTCCGAACATAATATTGCAAAAGCAGCAAAATGATTAAATATTGTAGACAGCTAAGTTAACTTTCATAAGCAAGCAATCCAAACACGATTTCATGATTATATGAACAGAAATAAATTGCATTTTAACATAGAGATCTTACAGCAGCCTTTGCCTCATCCATCAACCTCAGAACTCCAGGTCTAGGCTCAACCTGATTCAAAGAATAGTATGATGCTCTGAATGAATTGCTTGAAATTCCAAGCCAAAAAATGAAAGAAAATGATATTTCGTCGTATCAGTTCATTACATCATTTATCCATAAACAGAGCAACATGCATTTACAAGTGTTCTCTTACAGTTCCAGATTTGATTATTTCTTTGTACCTCTCTGTCTTCCAGTCCTGCACCAAGTATTTCATCAACCAATAGCTATTAAAAGGCAAAATATACTACATTGATAACTTAATTGCAGTAACAAAGAAATTAAGAATGGAGAGCCAGAATAAAAAGGAGATCTGTTGAAATAAGGATGTAGCTACACATCAGTGAAAGTTTAAGTCCAGTATAAATGATATTTAACGATAAAAAGTCTGGATTTGGATGACACAGAAAATACTCATTTTCACAAAATCAACATTTTGGGCAAGTAATTGGAACCTCGAAGCAATATATCAATACTTGAATGGAAAATTTTCAATTCCACAAAACATTGAAGATTCCCAATTCCACTATCATAGCTCATTCTGAGAATGGTTTGAAAGAACGGTCACAGAGGTTGCATGATTACATAATCTCCAACACATTGATAAGAAAATTGAATAGATTCTAGTCATCCGTTCGAATACGATTTTGTGCATAAGCAACTACATTAATGACTAGTAATAGGATTTTAGGAACATAACCATAGCCAAAAACAATACTCAATTCTAATTATGTTGCAAAACGAATAATCACCATGAATATTTTCGATCCAAATCATGTACCGTCCATTCTGTATGCCATGTTCCATTCCATGTAAAAATACCACTAGTTCCACCATTTATTTGCCCATTACAATCCGATTTATACCCAAAACTTGACGGCGTGGAACTATGAAACAGAAGCAGCAATTCCTGTTCTTTATATTCCATTAAGGTTTTCATCGAAACATGATTCAAAGCTCAATATAGGACAAAATGGCTGGCATATTTTGATTCAAGAACATAAAAAACAGCTTGCCTATAGAGCATACCTAATGCAGACTAGAAAATAACACCTGAAAAATCTAAATCTCAAATAATGTTTTCATTCCAGGATAAATCCATGCCAGTGCACTCAAAACTGAAAATTATGTCTTCGAGTTAATAAGCTTAAGCTTAATCAAATTAAGCCCAGAAAAAGGGGAAAAAAAGGAAATAATAGCAGAGAAAATGAAACCTGAAGAATGTCAATTAACTTCGCTCTATCATCATCATTTTCCGGAGATGAATCGAAAATAGTAGAAGTTGGCCAACCATGTTCCTTGAAATACCTTCAAGAAAGCGCACCAAAGTGAGACATATTTCAGCCCAAAGAAGAAAATCCCATTTCTCAAAAACAAATAACTTCCAAAAAAAAGCTAAAATTTTGCAGATAAACCAATAATAAAAGAGAGGTGTAAAAGATAAGGGACCATCGCATTTTGGGTTTGCCGCCACCTATTAAATTCTGCAACTCGTCATAAAATTCAAGGCTCCAATTGAGCGGACCCGAGGAAGATGAAGATGGGCAGCGAACATTAAAATATGCAAAGGCATCATTATAGGCCTGGCGGTGGAGGTGTTCAGATTCAAGTATCACACCGTCGCAATCGAATATCAGAGCTTGGAGTGCACGAGATGAAGCTGAAGCGACGACTAAAAATGGCCTGCAGCTGGTGGTTTTTGAAGTGGCGGCAGTGTTGGCTTTGAAGGAGGAGGCAAGACGGGTTCTCGAGTAGAAAGCGAGAGGGTTGAAGAGGTTTGGAGGGAAGAGTAGCATGGAGGAAGAAGCCATAGATGGAAAATGTGTATTTTGCGTCGGATATGCTACATGTGGCTATGTAGTCGCCAAAAGTAGTTTGCTTCAGTTAAATAAATAAAGATGAAGGAAAAAAATTATTTTAAATAAATTATATAATATTATAGGCTATCAATATTTACAGTGTCTCAGGGAAGAAAATCCGTAAATTCAAAAGAAACCCTTTGTTGATTATCCTGAGATGCTAGCAACTGTGCTACATGATTTGCAGCAGTGTTGAATTATGGAGCAATCTTTTCGTATTTCCGTCACAATTGGGGCCTCAAACGCAGAAGGTTTGGGATCATGCACGGCTTTAACCACCAAAGAGGCGTCAATTCCTATAACCCATTGTTGCCTAGTGAGTCAAACAGCAGCCCTCCCAAAGAGCATAAAGTTCTGTAAT
Organism: Primulina huaijiensis; assembly: GCF_012295235.1. Taxonomy (NCBI): domain Eukaryota; kingdom Viridiplantae; phylum Streptophyta; class Magnoliopsida; order Lamiales; family Gesneriaceae; genus Primulina; species Primulina huaijiensis. The sequence goes on along the minus strand of NC_133308.1, from coordinate 26,438,509 downwards.
GTGAGGGGAATATAAGCATTGAAAACAAGGAACCATTCCAAACAATAATGTCCCACCGCCGCCTTGCCCAACAATTCCAACACCAAAATAAGGAAACGATTGGGATAACCGCTAAATCAACATTGATTTTGATTGAGTCTTGATTTGGAGGAGAAGGCCTTATAGGTCCTCATTGTAGTGAATGCCTGCAAACCGGCATGCGAAAAAAATCTCCCCACAGATTGCCATCTCTCTTAATTACTTGTTGCTTCATGGTATTTCTATTTTCAAACACAAGCAGATTTCGAACAAGCCAATATAACAAAGTAGAAGGTGCGAGGTCATCAATCGAGCCCTGTTCCACACACAACTCAACAGATAAGTCTGTAAAATTTCTTGCATTAAATGTGGCAAGCAGTGACCAAATTGCTGGAGTTTTCTACATATCTCTCGCACATTTACATTTCACAAAAGCATGAAAATTATCCTCTGCAAAAGAAAGACAACAGGGACAAAATGGGTCGACTTGGGCACCTCTCGCTGCACTAGAGAGACGTGCAAGTTGGTAATGAATGCATTATTAATCGCACACCGCGTATGAATTAAGATCTTACTCGGTACCTTCAATCTCCACAATTTCCGTATATATTTCGCCATTCCATTAGACCACCAAACATGTGTTTCCTCCTCATGAAGTGTTGCTAAATTGTATCCCAATTTAACAAAGTAGAGAGTCATATCTGTGTTCGATGAGTCTTGAGGGTGAAAGTAAAAATAAATCATCTTGTGACTTCGAATAACTGAAATTGGCTTCTATCAAATGATAATTTATTTGTCATTACTCATATATAATGTGATTAATCAAAATGTCAAATATTCCTTTCAATACATATTTAATCCTCCATAATATTCAAAATCTTATATTACATCGAAATTCTTAATTCCCAAATGTTTATGAACTGAAAGAGCTGAGTTAGCATACACAATATTTCATATATAAAAATATATTATTAAGGTTTCCCGATCACACTAGCACAACACCGTGATATATATTTTATGTAATAGAATTCATTACAAGGTATGAATGGTTTTATTGTCGAATTAATAATATTTTTTGAATTATTTATTAGTCCAAAATATTTTTTGATGGCAAAAATACTAATTACTTTTGTAATGGCAATTGGAATCGTATTAACTTCTATTTATTTATTATCTATGTTACGTCATATGTTTTTTCGATACAGGATATTTAATGTATTAACCTATTATTTTTTTATTATGGACCGCGAACTTCTTGGAGAGATAGATAAAATATCCCGACATGATGTTGTTTTGATACCACCATGAATAGGAAAACAAAATTCTCGGTATTTCATGTCATGCTTGCTTTTGTACTCCATAAAAGCAAATTTTGATCGAACTCATATTTGTTCAATGGATTCAATTGGCTCATGATAAAACTTCATATGAGTTCGATGTACTTTTATCTTCAACGAGTGGTCCGACATTAATGCGGGCCGAAGCATTTGGTTGCCGGGTTGGTTAAGTGTTGTTAATGAAAATATTGATTCATTATTCTTAACAATAAGTCTTAGAGACTTTCATGAATTAAGAATTCTTACAACAAGATCTACTCAACAAGAATGAATTAAATTCGTGAACATCTCTTTAATAATATAATTTTAATTTGAAAAATATCTGAACATATTCGTGTTTGGTTCGAATTCATTAATTTCGAATTCAAATCGAATAACATTCCAACTTGCTCGAAAAACTCGATTAATTTACACCATTAAGGTTAATTGGTCATTTACAATCTAGTTTGTAGCTAATATAGTCACCTATGTAACTGATTGTGTATAATATATTAATTCACTATTATAACATATTTTTATGTACAGAGAACGAAATAATAATCACGAAGGGATATATATATATATATATTGTCAGATGGAATATTTGTGTGCTGTAAAATAGAAAATAGGAAAGGGGAAAAAAATCCAATATCCCCCAACAGGACACACCCACCATTTTTGTTATACAAGGACATTTCACTTTCCACACAGCTAGTAAAGCCAAGCCTCAGCTGACTCTCGGGGCCCTTCCCATTCTTCTTCTTCTTCCTCCTTTTTACGTCATGTTATTTTCAATTCCGGCCTCTCTCTCTTTCTCCTTTTACCGCCATTAAAGCTCGGCTCCCTTGGAATTTACAGTCAAATTCTGCAATAAACTGTTATTATTTCCCCTTTCATTCCTCTGTTGCTTCTGTGTCCGAGTAGGAGTACTATTATTATTATATTATTATTGTAAAGTTGTTGATTTGCTTCACAAGTTGCGATCTTTGTTTAATTTCCTAGCACCCCACCTAGTTTTATTTTTTCTTTACTTGTTTTTTATTTCCTTTCTTTATTGTTGATTTTCTCAGAATTTTTTTGAGACAAAAAATGCTACCATGGCTGTGACTTCCCTCATCCCATTAATTATTATCCATCTTTTTCTTCTTTATCCAACATATTGCCTCAATTATAAGCAACCTTCGAACACTTTCAAGGTACGTACGTTGAATTTTTATCCCTTTTCTTCATAAGCAACCTCTCTCACTTTCCCACAGATTTCTGCTTTTATTTACGTGAAATATTGTTACAATTATTGGGTTTCATTGTGTTTGGATATGGTGAATGCGGGAGAATGGGATTGTTTGATTTTGTTTAATATTGAATTTCTCTGCAGAATCTTGTGGTGGAAGAGGAGAAGACGAGGTTGGGTTCCACACCGCCGAGCTGTCACAACAAGTGTAACCAATGCCACCCATGCATGGCTGTGCAGATGCCGACGGTGCCGAATCACAAAGGAATCCAGCCGAGCACAACCGCCTCCGTCTCCCAATCAAGTCCTCTGTATTACTTCGAGTACTCCCCGGGCTCTTCGTCCGCCGGAAACAGGTACTCCAATTACAAGCCACTAGGGTGGAAGTGCAGATGCGACGGTCATTTTTACAACCCTTGAATCTTCAAACCCGAATCATAATATTTTTGTCTGTATTTAATTAATCTCCATCGCCATGAAATTGAATGAGTTGTTGGGATATTGTGAATTTTTCTTGTACGCGTAATTATTGCTAGATCACTGTACATCCTCTCTGCACAACTTGGAAATTTTTGTCTTCTTCTTTTAATTATAAAAAAAAAGATTGTTTCTTGTTTTTTAACATAATAATTATCTGTTGTTTATATACCAAAATCATAAATTATGAGCACACGTTGTCCTTTTTTCATATAAAAGTATTTTTTTAAAAAAAAAATTAGGAGAATATATTATAATTTATAAGTCGGTGATGGTTTGTTTATAGAATTTTTATTCATAAATAATCAACTAGCATAGTTGTTTAAAAAATTATATTTTAATAAATAAAAAAATTTTACAGTAATTTTTACGTAAAGAATGATACGATTATCATGATTGAAATTTGGATAAATTTGTTAAATGTATCTCACTGGATTTATCATAATCTCGTTATTTTTATATAAAATATTTTATAAAAATTATTGAGATGAATAATTTTATTCCTTAAAAAAATATAATGAATCAAATTCCAAATTATGATATATTGCTGCCTAAAATATTTGATTTTTTTAATTTTTTTTGTAAAGGAATGGGAATTTATTTAGTAATATATTTAAAGGGGGAATATAAAACTTTTCTTGATAATAGCGTACTATCAATATCAGATCACTGTAGCGACCCTGGGATTTTATGAGGGACAGTCCATATTTAATGTGGAGATTTACTAATTTAGTATTTTAATTTTTATTTTTTTTATTTTATTTTGTGGAGATCGAAAAGTACACAGATTTCTGCAGAAACTATTTATTTACTGATTTTCTCAGACTGATTTTGGCTGTAATTTCAATAAATAATTCTCAACAACAACAACAATAATTATTATTAACTAATTTTGCTATTTTTTTTAATCATCATTATTATATGGTTATATTATTATTATTACATAATTATTGTTGCATTTTTTTCCTGCCTTTGATGTCTTTTCTATGTTATCTACTCGGAATCTTGATGAGCTTCTGTCTCTTGTGTCGCATACGGTTGTCACAATCTTTGCTTACGATATCACACACACAATGGGAATTACGGTTCGTTCGATCCGCCACACCCTATATGAACGGTTGAGATTTCACTTCATAGAAAAAAAAATTTTAAAAAAAAAATTTGTGCCATAAAAAATTTTGGTCCTTGGATGTACCCAGGGGTAGGATGGAATAATCCGGGAATTACCGTAAGTACGATAATTCAAATATTTCTCTTAAATTTTGTGGAGACTTAATGATCTACGTCTTTTAGAGATGATAATTTTTTTCGTAGAGAAAAACCCAAAAAAGACGGTTTTAGGGACTGATTTTAGGATTCAGATTCGAATATTTTTTGAATCCTTAGAAATAATATTATTAATAATAATAGAAATAATAAGTTCGGGTTTAGGAATTTCCTGAAACCGCTACATTACTATTTTTGAAATAGGAGAACCCGAAAGAAACGGCCAAGAGGCAGAGATATGGAGGACAAACTCGTTCATGTTCTATCCCGTTGTCATCTTAGCGTCATTCAATCAAATATCTCAAATCTTAAAATATTTCGTATTTCAAATATTTGTGAGCTTCATTGTCACATTATTAATATTCATTTACATTTTCATTTAATTAAAATGTGCATGTTTTTTATTTTTATAGTTATTTTAATTAATTTTATTTATAACTTTTTCCTTGGTATTTTTTTAATTTAATATTGTATTTTTCTATTTTTTTAACAATTATCTAGTACAAATAGTTTAATATTAAAATTGTATTTTGAAAAAAAAAATAGTACAAATTGTAATAAGAAAGTTCTACAAAAAAAAAAATGGAAACAATGTAACAAAGATAATTTTCCAAATCATCGAATTTCATTCGATCAAACAAATTTTAATTAACAAAAATAAAAAAATTTAAAAGTTGAAGCATGCAGGTAATTGGGTGGGTTGCCACACGTGAATTTTCAATATTGTGAATTCTTAGATTTTTTAAAAAAAATACTAATTTTTCTTTATAAGTTTTACATTATAAATAGAAAGTAATTTAATTTGTTCAATAACATACTATACAACGCCGACTTGTGTAATTTCACATGAGTAGGTCTTTTGTGAGACGGTCTCACGAATCTTTATATGTGAGACGGGTCAACCCTACCGATATTTACATTAAAAAGTAGTACTCTTAGTATAAAAAGTAATATTTTTTCATAGATGACCCAAATAAGAGATCAGTCTCACAAAATACGACCCGTGAGACCGTCTCACACAAGTTTTTGTCATTTCACATCAACAATCTCAGTGAAAAATAATTAAAATTTTCAAAAACAAAATTAATAGAATAAAACTGAAATTTAACAACGTGAAAGACTAAAATCGCAAAGTGTATCGATTTGGAATTATGGTTAGACCTATTCAAACTCTTAGGAGAGTTACTCCATCGTGGATCTGACTCGACTCGATTCGATTTCGTGTTATGTTAAAATTGGAACTTGGACCTAACTCAACCCCAAAAACTAGCTCAAGAGAGGAGGATTGTCCAAGCCCGTATATACAACTACCAGGTATTTTATCCAACCGAAGTTGGACAACTAACACACCCCCTCACGTCCAAGAATGAACATCTGAAACGTGAAGTTTACAAATGACCCAACTATGGGCAGAACAGGTGGTCCAACACATAACGGTGGAACCTGAGCTCTGATATCATGTTAAAATTGGAACTTGAACATAACTCAATCCCAAAAGCTAGCTCAAAAGGAGAATATTGTCAAAACCCATATATATAACTCTCAAATATTTTATCCAATCGATGTTGGACAATTAACATATTGATCGGAATTTTACAAGGCTTAAAAAAATTGAAAATGCTGGAAAAAAAAAGACAGATATTTTTAGTAGGGCGGGGGGGTGTGTGGCGTTCTGAATTTGCATGTGTTTTTTGAAGGGCTTGTTTGGCAGGAAAAGGTTAGCGAAGACCACTGATGATATGGAAATACAAGTCCTTTGCTATTCCAATATGATATATGTTGTAATTAACGGAAGGAACATGGGACCTGATAATGATATTTTGAGGGAGATTTGTTTATAAATTTTTACCACCATAGTCGTATTTGTATTTGATCTACGTCATATCAAAACTTTTCTCTCGTCTCTAATTCACACAAAAAAGGTTTCTGCACTCCCTGAGCACATATATGTTTTTTCCGGATGAAATTCGATACAAAACATTGAAAATCTGGAACTAATATATGATATTTGAGTATTAACTGTTTTAAATATGATATGTAAGATAAAATTTTGAATATAAAATTGAAACAACTATATTAATATCAAAACTTGTTTGTGTGCTGAAATATCATATATTAATATCATATCTAAAAAATTGATATTGAAAGATCATATATCAATATCATATTTTTAATATTTTGTACTAATTTTCATCTGATAAATACATGAGTGATTAATTTTAATACTTGTTACATATGTTTGGGTACTCAAAAATCACATATAAAATATTTGGTACTTGAGTATCATATATTATTATCATATTTTTAATGTTTTGTATCGATTTTCACATTATACAAGACTTGTCATTAATATCAATACTTGTTATACATATTCAAGTACTCGAAAATAATATATTATTGTTAGATCAAGAATCTTTATTATCAAATATCATATATTAATATTATATTTTCAATTTTATAGCGAATTTTATCTGAGAAAACAAATGGGGCGCATATAGTGCATAAACTTTTTTTACGTGAATAAAATATCACAAAAATTATTTGATGTGATAGGAACTGAACACAAATACATCTATATTGTTGGGATTTATTCATCATTTATTTTGAAATTTTTATTTTATAGAACTTTAATTAATATTAAAAAAAACCCAACTCTTATATCTATATATATTATTAATTGGTGTAAAAATTTTAAAAATTAATTTGTCGCGGCACTAGAAAACCTGTCCCACTTGACGGTAAGAAAACTAGGTGAGCTAGATTCGAAGAGGGATAAATCACATGATATTATTTTTTTGTGTACTTTTTTCCTTTGAAAACGCACGTATAAATTTAATTTACAAAATATAGGTAATATTTATAATAGTCGATAGTGCCGTAAAAACGATTTTGATGTGGAACACCAAAATTTTTTACCCGAGTTATCTTATTTCCCATGTAGTTTTAATTATGTGTGTATTTTCACATCTCTATTTTACCATAGAGTGTTCAGAAATCAAACCAATTCTGTTAAATTATACCGAACCATATGGTTTATATCGATTTTTAGTAAATCATTATTTGAATTGGTTTTAAAATCATCGGAACAGAAAAATTTGGTTTGATTCAAGTTTTTGTTAAAAATGAATCGAACCAAATCAATCCAAACCGATTACACTAATAATAAAAAAATTATTTAATAGTTTTAGTAAATTTTGTGTGATTTTTCTTGGATATATAAAAATATATTGATTGATTTTTAGTTTGTATTATATGATCGGTGAACATTGAAACAATACAATTATATCGATAATTTATTGATTGTAGATTTTAGCTCAAATAAATATAAACACAGCCCTAAATTTTTTTTATATATACTTTACAAAATTTCGTAACTTAGTATAATTATTTTTATTTATAGTATTTACTTATAATCATTATATTTCGTTATTAAATACAATTTCCACTCAATTTTTATAATTTATCAATAATTAATTTTCTGAATTGCGATATTTCATATAATAATTTATTATGAAACTAAAAATTTAATTGAATCATCCAAACTATACCAAACCAAATCAAATTAATTTTATCAATAAAAATTTCATGATTTAGATTTGTTCCGATATGATATGGTTTAGTCGGAATTTTTATACCAAATCAAATCGAGCCGAACCGAACCGAACCGAACCGAACCGAACTATAAGAACCCTACTTTAGCAACCCAAAATCACGGCCAATTGAGGTAATAAAGACACTTTTATTTCCCTTTTTTTTCTTCGGTAGCGATGAGAGGGACAATGGATTCCTTTTGGTTTATTATTATTACTATATTTTTTTACTGTGTGGAAAAGGCTGTAATTTCATGAATAAGTTGAGGCAGATTAAAGTGATTGCTACAGTTCCAACATAGAAAAGTGTGACAAGTCCACCAAAAGGTGCTTTCAAGTTTCAATCACTATTCCAACACATGATTCACAAACTTTGGTGTGTGAGACAAATTAATATTTTTCGTGGGACTATAAATTTAATTTAATATATTAATTGAATGAGTTATTCGAGATAATATTGTTGGAAATTGGGTGGATGAAAATGGTGGGGTTGAAGTTATTTAATGGCTTGAGGTACTTCATGAAATGGAGAATAGTTGGTATNTTTTTAAATATTCATAACTTCATTGAAACAATTTAAATTTGAAAAAATTCAATTGTATATGATAATTGGGTATTTGGGTAGGGTATGGGTATCCGATAATCCGATGGGTATGGGTATGGGGATGAAATTCAATACCCGATGGGTATGGGTATGGGTATGGGTATGGGTTTGAATTTAATAAATGGGTATGGGGATGGATGTATGAAATCCGACCCATACCCTACCCATTGCCATCCCTAATAGTTGGGAATAAATAAATTGATATTGGCTAGTTTATGTATAATTTCAACGTTGTGATCTTTTTTTTTTTGTTTCATTGTTATATTTCAGAACACAAAAAATCATATGAGATCGTCTTATAAGATTTTCAGTACGAGCCAATCAATGGAAAAATATTGCAGGTAACTCTTTATACATCTGAGTTCTAATATCACTTATTTACTTTGTACCAACATGATGTCTCATATTACGATTTTTTACTTGATTTAATCGTCATTGTTATTGATATGTTACTAACTCATTGTTTTAACTTAGTCATATACATACATTGCATATAGTAATTCGGGATAAATATCTAATACGTGCTTTTATGTGACCAAGATCGTGAGTTACTAACAAACCAACGACGACACAAACTAAATCGGGTAAAAAAAATTATATCATTTTACATAAGAGTTTTCTGTTTCATAATCAAGTAAAAATAGAAATATTGTATTGTTTTTACTCGTGGGATTATAGTTTTAAACTTTTTCTCACTTGATATGGTGGTACATTTCGACTAAATAAAGTTTATTTTATTAATTTCAACTTATCAGAAAGTATAATACTTCAATCATTCTAACAGGAAATTAGTTGATTAAGTTGGAGTGCGTATAGATAAACAAAGTTGTTCAACCCGACTCATCTCAAAACTAGTTCAGCTCACTCAGTTGGGACATATGTGAATTATGGACTTGAAAGTTAATTAGGGAATGAGTCCGATAAAGTGTACACGAGTTGAGCTTGAACTCGACTATGACAAGTAGTGCTTGAGCTCGTCAAACTGAAAACACACGAGATCGGGCTCGATCCCAAGTTGGATATGGAGCTCGGTGGACGTAAACAGAAATGGTCAAGTTATACCGAAACCTATAGGTGGAAAAGAAACCATTGGATCACAAAACAATTGTGGTATTAATTGATATTTTGTTGACATTTTTAATTTAAAAATTGGATATAAATTGAAATTGTTGGGAGATAACATGGTCTCAAGTACGACTAACGGTTGGGGTAAGGCCCAACTAAAGCCAATATATAATGGCTGTCCAAGAAGAGGTGAAGGAGGCCCAACAAAGTTAATAGTGGATATCAGTACGACTTGGTATTTATCATTTTATACAAAATTAAAAATTTGCAANTATATATGACCGAGCATGACGTGCTAAATCTTGCGATTCGAAGCCTCAAAGAATTTGACATACATAGCAATGAAGTTAAAAGATATTTCAATGTTATTCAAGTGCTAAATCATGAAGAAAAGGCCAAATCAAGACCCGAATCCAAGAGCCCCGTGCTAGGCCGGCCGAATATTATCGCCCCAGCGTCAAAAGACCCAAGCACCCCGCGCTAGGCCGGCCAAATAATACCGCCCCTGTGCCAAAGACATTGTCCTTGTGCCAAGTTCCAGAACACTCCGGACTAGGACAGCCAAGTTCTACTGCCCCAGCGCGTCGTTTGCATGAAGAGATATTATTTACCTAATTTACAGTCTTAAGTTATTTGGTAACTAGATTTTGATATCTTTTAGATTTTGTAAACAATATATGTACGAAAATGATCATTGTAAACAATTAGACATTGAGTTTAATAATATTTTGTGAGTTTTCTCTCAAATTTCAAAACTTGGCTTTGTATACACTTTCGTGTGTTTCTCAAATCAAACTTATCAAAGTTTAATATTTTGTGGCGTTTGTCGATTGTTCTTCACTCGGATTGTCAAAGACGAGTTCTTTGGATGTTCGCTTGAAATCGATTGTTTATCTCGTGAATATTTATTGCTAAATTCTTCGTAATTTAGAGGTGAATATTACAAACTTACTTGTTCAAAAAGATCGGGACAACACAACTTTTTCTTTGTTTCATCGAATCGAGGGCGTGACTGCGTTTTTGGGTGCGTTTGCTTTTCGTGGTCGAAAAATCACATCATTGGCTAAATTTTGAGGGGTTTTTTTAACACGTCAAAAAAATAGCTTTTTTTTTTTAAAAAAAAATAATCAAAAGAAAATAAGTTGATTTTTTTTTTTTTTAAAAAAAAAACAAAATAAGTTTTTACCCAAAGAAGATGTAATATGAGAATCATTTGGAAAGACTGGAGGTTTCCATTGGTGAGCCCTCATTTAATGAGAAGACCAAAATTTTGGTTCAAGTAAAATAAAATTCACGCAAAATATTGGAACCAGACAGTGACGTATACCAACCCAATGGCCTATTATTTATGATTCTAATTAATTTAATTTTTTTAATATATATTTAATTAAATAAGAAAAATTATATATTCATGGGAAATAAAAATTTTTGATTCCGATTGTGATGGTTAAGTATAATCTCACTTTTAGCACAAATGTACATACAATATGTATAAAATAGTTTATTTCAAACAAAAAAATGTATAAAATAGTGAATAAATATTTACTTATTTACGAGAATTTAATATTTTAATATTTTTTAATCTAAACGAGAATGAGGAGAAATTAGTATTGGAAGCTTTTGTGTTATAAAGAAATTAAATAAATAAATGAATGAATTATTTTTAAATAATTTAAAATCAAGTATTTGTCTTAGCTGCTTTAATTAACAGTGGAAGATTAAAACGAGTGGTGGTCATTTTAGAAAAAAAAAGGTATAAATCGTTTCTTGTCGGAGACAGATTTACGTGTGTGTAAAATAATACATGAATATTATGGAATTTATGCGTGATGGACATTTATTTAAAGTATTTAGTTCAGATATGTTATTTTACAAATTCATCGAGACATTATTGAAACTACAGAAAAATGTAAGAAATTTAAATGATATTTATAGAATTTCTTTTTTTTAAAATGCAGGTTCTTATATGTATATAGCTAATTTTTTCTCAATATTTAAAAATTGATATGAAGAGAGTTATTGAATAGTAATAAATTGCCAGAAAAATATAAGCAAATTAAGAGACATTTTTGAGATTTTGAAAAGAGCTTCACCAACCTACCAATCTAGTTAATATAGGAGATTTACCTTTTACACAAATTTTTCATGAGAATATATCATGAGCCAATTTATGAAACAAATCTCCAGCTCGATCCGATCTATGAAAAATTATTACTTTTTATGTCAAAAAATATTAGTTTTTACTGCAAGTATGAATCATATTGATATGTCTCACAAATATAAATTTGTAAGACCGTTTGACATGAGATTTTACCCTAGTTTTAGTATATATACATAACATATGATACGAAGAGCTTGATTTAACATCAAAATATTTTCTTAAAGGAATTATATATATAATTTATGTATCTAACTTTGAGAAACATATTTTTTTTAATTTATTGATGACATCATACAAATAATGATTTAGGTTTTCCAGGTGAAAAAATCATTTATAGCTGCAGTCACATTTTATTCAAACAAACGGTTGGTATTTTAATGTTTGAGAATATTTTAATGTGGAGAAGTTAATATCGAGCAAATATTTCCCAAGATTTTCAAGGCATTGAAGATTTGATTTTCAAGAGAGTTGATGCTACAATGTTGAGATTCTATTATTTCATCCCTACCATTCATGACAAAAACTCGTGTGAGGCGATCTTACATGTCATATTTTGTGAGACATATCTCTTATTTAGATCATCCATGAAAAAGTATTACTTTTTATTGCGAATATCGGTAGGGTTGACCCGTCTCACAGGTAAAGATTCGTGAGATCGTCTCACAAGAGACCTACCCATCATTCATTTAGGCTGAATTTTTATTTTTATTTTTAAAATCCATCCTAATTATAAAGTTCAGTTTCTATATTTAGTATTATTTTTCTTATTTTCTTATTTGTATGAAAACATACATATGCCTAAATGAATGGGACGAATGGACTAGTAGTTTCTTTTATGAGTTTTATTCAACTTGTTTTGAACAATACTTTATTGTTTAATTAAAATAGATTAATCAGTTCCAAAGATAATCTAATAATTAATTCAGAAATTAATTTTCTCTAAAATAAACAATGTCTTTGGATTTGATTATTCCCATGTATGTGAAGAATATATTGCGACATTAACATGTGTCGTGGTAGCTTGTTGATCATTATGATCGGTTGATATCAGTTTTGGTATGACAAAGCAGATTGGATCAGTTCTAAAAATCTCAAAGAACTCATTCACTTAATCATCGCTCTTGCTTAAGCTTTTCGGAAGATCATCAGCTCGGCAGATTCTATGTATACAAGTCATCATATCACTTTTGATCAAAGAGTTTCAATCGATCAAAAACTGGAGAGTTATTTATCAATCCGAGATATCCTAGTAGTATTTTAAGAGACAAAGATAGTATGTAAGCGGACTTCAGAGTTGTATTAAATGATCTCATACTATTTTCGACAGTGCATTTAAGAAGACGATTACAGTATAAAACAAAAAAATGTCGCATAATATTTATACGAAATCGAACTTGAAGATTTTATGACCGTTGAATTTTTTTATTCCATAAATATCAAGTGAAAGATTCGTTAAGGACACCGTAATTCTGCAACATTAATCATTAAAGCTCGTATTCAAAGTTCTTCGTTTACGGCTCATTCAAGGAGATCACTCGAGACACCACTTCAAGTTTCCATTATATTTGTTAAAGAAATCGTAACGTCTCAAGCGAAAGTTACATTTATTTTACTGTCAATCTTTTTTTCTTTTCAAATCATAGTGTGAAGGGTGATGTGTACAAGATCCTAGAATGAATTCACGGGCATATGATTGACCGACGATTACTAGCGATTCCGGCTACAAGCATGTGAGTTGCAGCCTGCAATCCGAACTTAGGACTGGTTCTTGGGCTTAGCTCACCCTCGCGGGATCTCGACTCATTGTCCCGACCATTGTAGCACGTGTATCGCAAGACATAAGTTGTTCACGGTGTTGATTTGTTGATATGTGAAGTGTATTGTATTTGATTTTTTGACTTGTAAAAATCTACTATTGATAGTATGACATCGTCTAATTTGGGTTTATACAAAAAGATTATATATAAAATATAGAACTTCTAGCATAATCTTTTTTGAAAAATGAGAACGAAAGACGTAGAAAGATTTATGTCTTCGAATTTTCATGGGAAAAATCCTTGTGTCTCGTTTGCATTCTGCTTTTCACTTTTGTTTATTAGTTTGTTCACAATTGCATTCCCATCAATTCTCATGCACATATTTTCGCTGCATCAGCTTGAGAATTTCTTGCACTTCGAATATTTATTTATATGTTGCTCAAATGATCAGTTTTGTTTAAGAAAAGTACATGTTGTTGCTAACCCAATTTTTACGTTAACAAAATTAAACAAAAATAGCGTATTATCTCTAAACCGTTGAGTCGATGTTTTAACACATTGTTTCTTTGTAAAGACTGGTTTGATTTTCTCAACTTCTTTATTTTAAAATCAAATCTATTTATTACATTAATTTAGATTAAATCAAATATCTCACTTGATTTATTTTGTGTTACTTAGATTAAATAATTAAATATAATGTACAGTAGCTTAAGTGGGGTGTTCAAATCTTGTTAAAGAAAATCGTGGATACAATTCAAATTCAACAATGCTGATTATTTCTTCCTGATTTTTCTGTAATTTAGGTTCCATATAGATCTACGGCTGGTTTCAGTGTATTGATCGACACACAAAGTAGGCGTTGAGATTTCATCAAAAAAGGCTGATGGCAAAATGTGTACCGACTAAAATCTTCATCAGCAATCAATTCCACCCATAAATATAAATATGGCTTTCTTGTTTTTCTTTTCAGTAAGAAAAAGTTGCTTTTTTTTTTTTTGAAAAAGAATCTTGAAATCTTTCATCTGTTCAATTTTTTTTTACAAAAAAAAAAAAGAATCTTGAAATCTTTCATCAATTCCCCACATACAGACACGAGATACGAACGATATTTGCTTTCGCTTCTCTTCTTGTTTTCTTCTGTTGTGATTTTTTTTTTTCACTTTTTCACTTATTCTCTCCATCTCCGAGAGGGAAGGGAGAGAATTATTGAGGACCCTTCATTTCAGGCGGATAACCCGCCGTGTTTTCTTAGATCCAAGTGTACGAGGAGAAAAGATAGGGTTATGTTCTCTCTCATGTCACGTTTTCGTTTCCTTTTGTTGTTTTTGGTGGAATGAGACATTCTTTCTTTGATATTTTTCTTTGCGCTGCATGTAAATCTAACGTGTTGAGTTAATTTGTGTTAACTGTCTCTTCAAATTGGTTTCTTGGCTGTCTTTTTCCGTTTGCTGAGGTAAATTTCATTTTCCATTTGTGTGGAAGAAGAAAGTTTGGATTTTTAGCTTCTGTTTGTTCTGTGAGTTGGATGGTAACTGTGTATTTTGATATCTAGCTTTGTTGATCTAAACATTTCTTGATTTTCAGTGCTGTGTGTAATGTGGGCCTGTTTTATTTTGCCGTTTTTAGCTTAATTGTGCTGTAAATCTCGTTCATTTCTGATTTGGGTAAAAATTTTTTGTTTAAAAATTGCCAATAAATGGGTGCCATGGTTTGGATTTGTTGCAAGTTGGTGAGTTTCTTTGGATGGGTCTTGTCAAATGTGTATGCTTCTCATCCTTTTCCACTTTCTCTACCTTTTCGCTTTTGATTTTGTAGGTTTGCTTTTCAACATTTTTCTGAAGAAGTTTTAATGTTACATGATCCAAAGTCTTTTTTTTTTTTTTTTTTTTTTTTTTTTTTTTTTTTTTTTTTTTTTTAAAATTTTTTTTTTTTTTTTTTTTTTTTTTTTTTTTTTTTTTTTTTATTTATTTTTTTTTTTTTTTTTTTTTTTTTTTTTTTTTTTTTTTTTTTTTTATCATTCGGAGATTGTTTCTTCTGAAAAAGGTGTAATACACTTCTTATACTAGCGATTAGTGGATGATGGAGGAAATTTATGTATGATTTATGTATCATGCTACTTGAGCTTTATGTTTGGAATTAAAGATACTTCCTTTCAAGTTTCAAAGTGCGTTTTCATTCAGTCTTAGCGGTTCACTTACAAAACATTTCTTGATGTTAGTTAATTATAGTATTGGTATCCAATTCTTCTTACTATAGGTTATTTACTTGGTGAAGTTAAAATTGAAGATAAATGGATGAGGAAGGTGATTTTCGAAAATGGGACGAATTAATACCTGATGCACTTGGTCTGATATTCAAGAATCTTTCACTTCGCGAGGTGCTTACGGTGGCACCGAGGGTTTGTAAGTCATGGGGAAGAGCGGTGTCAGGGCCTTATTGTTGGCAAGAGATAGACATTGAGGAATGGAGCAGAAATGCCAAACCCGAAATTGTTGACAGAATGCTTCGAATGTTGATCGCTAGAAGTGGTGGTTCACTCCGAAAACTTAGCATTTCTGGTCTTGCCAGTGATCAAAGCATCTTGTTCATAGCAAATCAGTAAGTGTCGCGTTTTAAATGTGATTTCTGATCATCACTTTCCATTTTTCTTGTTTCTGGTTTCCATTTTTGTTTAGAATTATGAGAAACTAGGGGTTCTTCTTGCCATATATATTGGCAGAAAATACAACACCTTTAGTAATGCTTGATTGTTATTTATATATTTCAATGGTGTCAATGCTTTTTAGGTTTAAAGTTAAGTTTCTCAAGAAGAATTGAATTTAATGTGCAATAGCTAATTGTAAGTGTTCTAATTTCTTTCGGGTGTCGAATTATTCTTAATTGATTCATCTTGGTTTCAAGTGCACAAGTTCTCGGAACTTTACGATTGCCAAGATGTGAAATAAACAACGCAATAATGGAAAAAGCTGCTGCGAAGTTATCTCTTATTACGGTTTTAGATTTGAGCTACTGCATCAACATCGGAGCTCGAGCCCTTGAAGCAGTAGGGAAGCACTGTAAATTTCTTACTAGTTTGCGGAGAATAATGCACCCATTGGAGGTGATCGGCAAGCTTTCACAAGATGACGAGGCCCTTGCCATCGCATCTACAATGCCAAGACTCAAGCATCTCGAGATCGCCTACTTGCTCGTTGATACATCCAGTATAATCGAGGTTATTGAGAACTGCAAGAATCTTGAGTTACTTGATGTCCGGGGGTGCTGGAATGTAAATTTGGAAGAGAAGTTTGTGAAAAGATTTCCTAAACTTAAGGTGATCGGACCCCTTGTCGTAGATTGTTATGATATGAATGGGTGGGATAATTGCTCCGATTACTCGGGCTCTTCAGGTTATTTGGCATGGGATTTTGTGGCCGGAGATATGGATGACGATTATGCAGAGATGTTGGATGATTTGTGGGAAGACGAAAATCCAATCGATGATGTTGAAATGTGGTTTTATGATGATGTTAATGCTGTAGATGCTGGGTATGATTGGCCTCAATCTCCTTGAGGTATTGTGGTTATGAATAGTATATCACGTGGTATGCAAGCTTTTTAAGATATAATATGTATGGGATTTGACTTGTATGTTGTCAATGTTATATACTAACTAATAATTTGCTACAATGGAATAAGATATAGTTTATAACTTCTTGCCTTGGCTTTCTTTATTGTTACCCCTGTCGAAATATGGCTGTGATCTGGTGGAATCTCCCGAGAAAGGGCAAAATCTGATAGGGTTTAAACTTTAAACCACTATTCTATATACTCTGAATAGCGAGATTAAACACGACGAAAGTGGGAAAAAATAGTGAAGTGCATATTTGACTTGAGCATGGAAGTGTTGAGTTTTTTAGTTTTAGCATAAAAATTATAAGAATATAATTATTTTATGTTGTTTAAACAATATGCAATTTTTCTCCAGAAAAAGATCATGGAATACAAGTATAAATTTATTCATTTGGTCTTGAACTTATTATGTTTATATAATTTTACCGAACTAGCTAAAATAATGTTAAAAAACTAAAAAAAAAAAAGCTCTCTCATTTTTCGTGCTTTCTGAAAGCTTGTTCTAAACCAAAAAAGATGTTCTTTTTGATCTTTTTCTTGTAGTTATATTACATTACATTAACGACAATAACCGTCCGTTCTCGAAAGAATTTGAGATGCAATCTGCAAAGGAGTTTGCTTGCCGCTCGAAATTCAACCATTTTCGTTGAAATACCGAAGAAAACTACTCAAAATCACTTTTTGAAGAATCAAATACCTCAAATTCCGCCTGGTCGTCTCGAACTAACAAATCCATCTCAAATTATTCATTTTTCTTTCATACATTACTCAGCCTTTTCTGGACATTGATGTTTGGCGTCACAAAAGAAGTCATCTTGGGGGATTATATCTATAATTTCAAACCATCCACTAGGACGGACCAATGTTTGGTACAACTCAGCAACCAAAACATATCCAATTTGTGGGAACCAAGTCAGATTCAGTACACACTAGATGCATCAACCGTTGTTGCCGTAAGATAGATGCCCGCCAACTTTCATTCCAGAAATGGTAGAAATTGCAGTTCGATAGCGAGCCTCATCTTCAATCACTGGTGGTATATGCCATGTTCCAAGAGGAGGTCCACAAGTCTTCCCACCTGAAGAATTGAAACGAATACAGCATAAAATTGCAGGGGAAACACATTTGATGGAGTAAATGACATGAAGGGGCTTAGGGAAATAGCATTTTTCACCACCCCATGCTTGAGGGGGTGTTGTAACTTTGTTTCCTACATTTCTAGAAGAATCTCTTTGTATCAACATCGAAAAAATGGACAATGTGGTACGCTGCATGCAAAAGAGAGAAATATTCTGATTTTTCAATGCTGGAATGAACAGTGAAACCAGTAACCGTCGAATGGAAAGCTCAACACCCTTCGAAGGATGAAAAGAACATGCAATTTCACTCAATGATGTGTAATTTATATACTCGAGCTCGGTAGCCAAAATCAAAAGGTTGAAACCAAGTTCAGTGGGTCTTTAGCTTTTTATACCTTCTTTGGTGGCTTCTTCGCATCTTTTCTGGTACTTCGTGCACAGTTCAGAACCCAATGCTTTTAACAACCGATCATACTTCTCTTCTAGCTCCGTTACAAATTTTGCCTATGGAAATTTCTTTTAGCACAATGTTTATATGTTTCTATCATCGTTTATCAGGAGAAGAAAAATTCAAAGTCGACATCATAACATTGAATAAATAAGCAAATTATCAACACTCACAAGCTTGATTGGTGCAGCAGAAGCTCCATAATATCTGACATACATTCGCAGAATGTTGAAATGATTCTCTGCTACATCATCCTATACAGAAACCAAATGAAATACCAACTTTTAATGACAATTTTCATGGTGAAAACAAGAAATGGAAAGGCAAAATGAGCAAAACAGAAAACTGGCATCACCTCATAATCAAACCTGAGGCAGTTTTTCTTATCCATCATGAAAAAGTAAATTTATGCTTCCCACATGCATAATTAAATGGCAAAAACGTTATCTTATTTAAAACAGATATAAAATAACATAGATAAGAAGAAATCACTTACAGGTCATCTGATATCTCCACAAGCAATTCGGAAACCGAGAGAAATTCCATATGTGCTTCATTTACCTACAAAGCTTCAAAGAAAAATCCTAGTGAACCACACGAGGTTCGAAAGAGATAGAATCAAAGTGTTCAAAGTATAGACTCAGTTTGTGCAGCAATGTCACCATAAAATATATGATTTACCAAAATCTTGTGTTTTCTACTAAATTCAGGTCAATAGGTAGGTCTAGTTGCAAGGGCATGTTCAGAAGATAGTATAACATAAAATTGAAGGAAAATTGTTGTAAAGCCAAGTAAAATTAGGTCGCAAATAGGCATTTGCAATTGTGAAATCGAGATACCATTGCCACTCTTAACTGATACAATAGAAGGTTCAGCACTCGATAATCGAAGGATTTCAGATGGATTGCTCTGGTAACGTCTTCAATGGATATCTGCTAAAATTATGTCCACTCAGAAACAGTCATATACAACAGAACAAAACCCATACAAGTGATGGATATGACAGATTTAGAACATAAATATTCTGTTGGAGAAGTCCAATCTACATGCTACAATATGCAATCTACTTTTGCTTTGCTGATGAATTTGTTTTTAGAAAGGAAGAAACTTCAGACATACCTTTTTGTTGCTCACCAGGGAACAACAAAGCTTTCTTTCGAGAGCCCAATATTCTTCTCCGCACTTCAACTCTTCTTTGATTCTTGATTATACATGGAGAAAATTCAAATGCAGATTTACATGACATGCTTCAAAAGCTAAATTTTCCTCTTAAAAGAGAAAAAGAGAAAGGGAAAATATAAAATGGATGACAAGTGAAATGCTGAACCTTTCAGTCAAAAGCCCATGGTGTTCAAGTACAAGACAGAGTGGTCTAAAAGGTTCCTTACGAAACCTTCTTGTTACAGATTTCTCACCATACAGGTTTCGACAAAGTACCTGAACTTCAATAAAAAGTGGCCAGGTCAACAAGATACTGATTTGGAGCTTAAGATAGTTCTACACTATATTATTTCAAGCTCTAGCAAGCAGTCAAGCACTCACCTCAAACTCTGGGCCCATTATTGGAACTTCATGGTTTGACAACAGCAGCAATTTCTCATTTAAACCATCCAACTGTATCACAAGTGCCATTAGAAAATTAGGACACAAGAATGAAATAAAAGACCATAACTAATCCTCCATGACAGAAGGAATTACTGATGTTATACAAATTTAAACCATCCAACTGTATCACAAGTACCATTTGAAAATTTGGATACCAGAATGAAATAAAAGACCAACTAATTCTCCATCACAGAAGGAATTACTGATGTTATACAAATGTACCTATTTGATAAAAAAATCCCTCGAGTCCTGTTTGTCAGTAATACAGACTAACTGACAAGTAGGATAACTCACCTGATAAATATAACTTTCTGTGAATGAAAGAAAAGGTAAGTATCTGAAAATTGATTGTGGCTCATTTGCTTCCATTGTGTGAAACATAAAATATGACCTGCACTGTTGACTTCAAACAATTAAACATGAACATTACAGCAATTTTCCTGGACATGAGTTTAGCGACAAAGATTTATATATAAATTATAGTGAATTTGATCATAAGATCCTATATCCATGAGTACAAAGGAAAGCATGATTAATGACATTTATCAAGATTTTGACATTTGCATTTTGCTTACATCTAGATCATTGTTCTACAAGCTCAACAAAATGGCCAAATAATGAGAATTGCAATTAGTTAAGAAAAGATAGCCAACAAAAATTTCCATAGAAGAAGAAGGCTGGGGAAAAAGTCATCAATCACCCAGATAATTCAAAATAGTTACTCACAAAATCTTCTAGCGAAGAATTTGAACGTTTCATTGCATCCAGCCCAACCATAGCAACATCATCATAGACACTCCACACAGAGCACAGATTTGCTTTATCATCATGATAAAATCGCACAGCATTCTCAATTTGGTGGCCACCTGAAAAGCTTCAATGTTAGAAGAACATTGACTCAAATTGTAAAATATGTTTCTAATCTTAGAATAATCTCTCTCCATGGAACTCTCAACACCCGAAATCTGCCCATAACTAGGCAAGAAAATGACTTAGAATCTAATCTTAGAATTATCTGTCTCCATGGAACTCTCAACATCCGAAATCTGCCCATAAATAAGTAATGAAAATGACTTAGATTCAGATCGCCAACGTTTTATGCTCCAAAGTCCCTTTTTTGTAAAGATAAATAATGATTTTATGGGATTCTAAAACTTCGCACGGGTTAGCAGAGGAAAACATGAATTTGCACCAACCAGAAAGAGAAGGTGTTGGCAATAATACGATGACAACACAAGGATGAAGGAATCAAAGCTTCATCAGAATTTCGGTTATTTAACTGAGTCAGATGCCACCTGCTCCATTCAGCGGTCGGAGAGGTTTAGTTTTCATAAGAAGCAGCATAAACTATAACTAAAAATATGTGATTCCATATGCATTTCACACATAAATCATGGGCACTTACGTAATTCAATCCAAGAACATTTTGCATTCACAACAATTGTTAAAATCAGCAAATGAGCAACTAGACAACATAAAACTTGCAATTCACTTGATCGCAGGAAGACAATCACAATCACTGGTGCCAGAATATATGCAAGATACCTTTCTCTCCAGATAATGCAGCAGATATCTGGGATAAAAATAAACGTCACACTCCCCACCTCGTGAATTGCTAGGAACAAAGAGAAAAATGATCAACAATGTGCAAACCTTTGACATATTTTCCAAAATCAACTGGCACTTGGAGGTAAGGTCCAGTCCATCGTAATTTTCCAACTTCAGCAGATTGGAACCAAATCAAAGAGATGGAGAGAGATAAACAAAATCATACAAAGAAGCCAAGGAAGTATTTGCAAAAGATTATGTTTGTAGAAATAATTAAATTTATAGATTATAAAAAATAAAAAATCAGAAGTCGTTGGTATTTGTCACTCAGAATCACTTTTTAAAAGAATAATCAGCGTCCGTACAAGTCAAGCAGAAGCTAAGTTTAAAAAAAACACTGATTTTTTTTTAAAAATCCAAAACAAAGAACCATAGCGATTGCAATCACTCCCTAAAACTGTTCAACTTATTTACAGAACTTCAAAAAAAAAAAAAAACACACAGACACACACAAGATAATCAAAATTCCAGTATCCCGCCTTTCATTTGATAATTCATCAAAGACGTAGAGGAAACAAAGTAACGACAAAAATAAAATCTTTAACTTGATTCGGAATAATGGCGTACAGTCGGTAAACATATGAAATTCAAAATAATGCTACGATTAAGGTTGAGTAGTGATTACAAGAAGGAGCGCAAAATCAGCGAGGAAGCGGAGGGAGTGGGGGTCCGCGTCGGAGATCCCAATCGATCGCAGCAAATGTATGGCCTTCTGCACTTTCTCCAGCTTTTCCAGCCCTTCCATTGCTGATTCTGCTAATTGTTACTTGTTACTAAATAGATATTCACGCGGCTTCTTCGTCGAATAATTATCTATATGAGGAGGCTATAAATATTTATTAAATAAAAAAATATCATTTTTTATTCTAAATATTATTAAACTAAATATTTGTACCTCCAATTAAATTTTAGGATAATACATTCATGTATTTTAATTTGAAAAAAAAAATTAATATTTTTTTGGATTATTTTATGTTATATTTATTTACATAATAAAAAAGCCACTAAATTTTTTTTATATATATGACGATTTGGTTGTTAAAACACATAATTATGGCATTTATATTTTTTGTTTTAGGTTATATTTATTTATATAATAAGAATTATGGCTATTTTTTTTAAAAAAAATATGACAATTTTGGTTATTAAAACATGTAATTATTGCATTTGAATTTTTGGAGGTTGAAGCAAATTTTATAATAAAAGGAAAGTAATGTATATGTGTAATTTTGTCGACATTAAATTTAAAAAGTAAAGTAGAGTAAATAATATTTTTTAAAATTTCATTTTATTATTTCCATTAGTTAGACTAAATTAAAGGAATAATTTCTAAAAATATACGAGGGGAAGTGATAATGTCGATACTCATCCAAAATGGAATATGCCATATAAAATATGAGTAAAAAGAGTGTGATATGACTCATGAGAATGCTCATTTCATTCTCTCATATTTTTTGATACATCACTAAAAAAATTATATTAATAACCAATTTGGCTCGATCCATTTTTTATTTTTATTTTTGTTTAAACCTCGTACCAAACCAATTTTTCTTCTCCCGTTTGATTATTTTTAAAAAAGATCTAAACCGTTATTAACTAAAACTCAATCCAAACCATGAGGTTTGGTCCAGCTTCTAAGTTTGGATTGGTTTGGTTAACACCACTAGAACCATATATCAGGTTGTAAATCCCAACATGTCTAAACTCACCACCTATCTATTGCACTCAAATCAGAACAGGGAGTGACCAGCTTTGCCAGCTCCTCGAACAACTTCTGAATACACCCTTTTAATAAAAACCGTGGCAAACCGAAACCACGGCTTCAATTTTCTTGGAACCAGAACTGCCACAACCGAACGACTTATACCCCTATGAATCACCACCCTTCTCGTAAAACCACGCTATGCATTGACACAAATTCGGTAAGTTGATATGATCCCTGAGAACCATTAAAGAAAAACATACTATTGATACAAAGTGTTTATTTTTTTTCAAATATTGGGAACAAAACAATGTCACTCCTTGATTTCCCTCTTCCACAATGTGCTGTTGTAAGAATCATGCCAACTTGGCCGCGAAGTTGAAGTAAGCAGATCATGTAGAGACCATCGAGCTATGAAAAGGACACGATTGAGTCCTCCATCAAACACGTCTAGAGAGCAAACCACATGATTTTAATGAAATATACGCTTGTCATTGTTAGCTTCCGTCTGTAATGATGGCCTCAATTTGGTTGATTTCCGAATTTGGGAATCCATCTACCTTCGCTTTAGAAGCCTCCGTTGAATTCCTGTCTTGAATAGTTGCTTGTTTGGTGTCCCAGAACTTTCCAGTTTTCCCAATTGCAAGAATGAGCTCAAACTGTTTTTGCTGTTGCTCCTGCAAAAGTGATGCACACCACGCGAACAGATCAAATAGAAAATAAAAAACAAACTGAGAAATATGTAATACGTTGAACAAGTTTCAGGCCACAAGCTGGTTGACGACACTTTTGAACCACACGAACAAATATATTTGGAAAAGAAAGGCGTCGATGTACAATATTTAGCCAGTCAAAAGAAATATAATGAGACTAGGATGGCAGCCACTCCAATTAAAAAGAGTCATTTAAACTCATTTTTGAAGGATATCGAACTCTATGTGAATGAAACAATTAACAGTATAAATCAATTTATATTGATGACTAAAGCCTTACACAGGTCAATAAAAATGTTTGAGAAACAGCTTTACTTCTAGCGACCATATTTGATGGGCCATTTTGGTTAGCCATGTAATTTTATGGACAATGTTAAGTTTGTAAATATATTTAAATTTTACTTTCAAAGATACATGCAATAAGTTAGTAGCATCCCACCATTATTTTTCAAGGAGAGGATTCCATTTCTTCTTACTGCAATATATATTATTGTAATAAATGGAATATTAAAAGAGGGGCTTCCTAAACACAAAACCGGGACATCAAAATTGAGAGAAATTACATGCAAGCAAGAATTACAAAAAGTTCTATATTCTATCAAGTGGAAATATCGTGATTCTTCAACCAACAATTCAAGTGAAACTAATTTTTTTTACATTGGCTTAATCACTACTTAAGATTGGAAGATAAACTAATATATAAATCTGTAGAAATGGACCACATTAGCTGGAATTTTTAAGTGAGAATTTGGGCCACTTGTCATACAAGAGTGCTTTGTAAGTATGTATCACCCAAACAAATTATCTGACATCCTCCAAAGAGAAGTTACCTGATCTCTGTATTTACTAGTTTAAAAAAAAGGAGAACAGTGATTTGACTCACATGAATTTTATATGGTCACACAAGAAGGCAGTACAACGGGTAAACACGTGTCATTTGGAGCTACAATAAAAACTTTCACAGTAAGTTCTTTAAAAGAATTAACTAATTAAATACATAAAATGCCAAATTTCGGTTTCAAAGGATGTGCAGCAATCATATTTTCTCAGCATCGAATGTTTTACCTGCATAGCCAGTAGAACCTTTTGAATTTCACCAAGCTCCTTCTCCAGCATGTCTTCTTGCTCTGCCAATGCTCGGGTTGCCTCAGAATTCTTCTGGACCAAAGCTGCGGTCTGAAAGAAGCGAATAAACGGAAGAGTCGTCAATTTGAAGTTCCCCAAAAACAATGCCTAATAACCTATTCTAGCTCCATATTAGGGCTGCAGGAAATCGAGAAATCTTACCTGCTCGACGAGTTTTTCTTGTGAAATATCACCATTTGAGATTCAGTTTATTGAGTGGATCCAAAACCAAACTACACTTGCTTGATGAAGCAAAAATGCTGACTCGCAAGTGGAGATTAGTTTGCTGTTATGCATTAGTTTGTACCCTAGTCAATAGTATTTCACTAATGAAGTAGAAATCTTCAAACCCGTTAAACTCTAAGGGCATGCTTCGTACATGGGAATGGAATATGCATTCCCAACCTCATTCCCATTCTCATGCTTGGTTTCCGCCTTGGAATGGAAATATCCATTCTAACTGCTGGTCTGATATAGTGTAGCACCTTATGTCATTCGCTACAACATCCCTTGATAATACTTGCACCTCTGCTACACAGTTTATAAAGGGGACAAGAAATGAACTAGCAAATCGAGTCAAGAACCGCTTCAAGTGCCGGTAGGACAGTCACAAGAGCTCGTGCTAAGTGATTCGAAGCAGCGTTTAATGGCTTACTCCAAGAGGTTCAAAAAGGAGAAGATTATATCTTTATTCCTGATGGAGAATCTAGAGTGGTTCAGGTAATCAATGCAAATCCATATAGAGACCAAAACTCGATCAACTTCTTTAAAAGCCATCTTACGTGAAATTTGGCGCAATTGGCATGGCCACCTTTGCATTCAGATGAGCATAGATCCAATCATCCAAGGCATGAAGATCGAGAACAATCTGGTTCATTATCTTATCTATTACTATTTATTAAGAATCTTCATAATAGTTATAAAAAATATTGTACAAGCATGCAACGCAAGCGCGGTGCACTAGTTAAGATTATTTTTTTAAACTTCATTTTGAATTTTAGTTAGTAATGTCTCCTATTCTTAAGGGATCATAATCATGGATCAATAATACTCATAAGGCTGCATATCTTTTACAGATATTTAGGGAAAATTTATCTGGATATAATACAGCCTGTATAAACTGGAATAGATCAGATAATTATTTTTCAGAAAAAAGGTAAGAGTTTCTCTGGTTCTTCAAGAATTTTTTTCAAACTTAAATGATTTCTAGATCTTCATTCTTGACTTATATATCAAGTTCTCCATCACCTAATGTGGCCTTCTTATCTCTTATAGGTAATGGGTCCAGGATTTTACATCCAATAATGGTTCTTGGGTTGTATTCCATATATACTGGATTTGGGTTTCATCACTTGCTGATGATGTTCATATCAATCAACAAGACACCGGCAAAGGAAAAGGAAAAGATAGAATAAACACAGAAATTTATTTAAGGAATGTCGTCTTAACTTATCTTCTAATAGTGATAGGCAGCATGAGTCAGAAACTGACTCAACAGGTATTTGGACTTCTATGTTTTGCTTTTTTCAATGCGATTTTGGATTCACCAAACTCAAATTGCCGTCATCCCAAGGAACCTACTTTTCATAGATAATATACCTCATGACCCATGGATATCTGAATGATTTTGGTAATCGTTACCTTCTAAAAGTTTTAAACGAGCCAAGCGAAAATCTTAGTATGATGTATGACCTCAATTTCCTTATATAGCTGAATTATAATCCAAGCATTAAAAAGTGGACTTGATATTTATATCCTGCCATCTGAATCCAATCAGATGTTTTTAACAGTTTTATGAGCCAAAAAACATTTCTTTAAACGCCAAACAGCAAGCACCTACCCGATACACTCTTTCCCACTCTCCTTCCTTCCCTAAACAGGAGCAGCAGAGGAATTTATCTTTATCCATAAAATTTTTGGGAAGAACATGCATAGCGGGGCGAAATTTTGAAGCAAGCCCCACAACCGTAAAAGGCACTTCCTTGCAACTTATGATTCATCAAAAATCCTTTCCAGGAAAAAGTTATACCAAAGTTTCAAATTTGAATGGTCGCATATGTTCTATTATCAATATACTTCATCTCTTGCAAAGAACTCGATAAAAACCCACTTTTAGAAGAAAATATATCCATATCATAAAAGTGAAGTGCATATAATTCATTTCACAGAGGCTGTATGTCAAGAGAGAGCGCAACACTTCTAAGCCCTTGCAGACAAGAGAAACATGTTTGATCACCTGATTATATTTCCATTCTAAACAAAACACGAATATACAGCTTTCTGACCAAATGCCATGATGAATTATTGGGTGAATTCAAACAAGAATTATGTTAATGATATTACCTCCGCAATGGGTTCCTTCAGAGCCTTCCGGGTGATCCGGAAACGAATCCCCAGCTTCTCAAGTTGCCTCGACAAAACCCGAATGATCGTAGCTGAGCTACGGAGATCCTCCTCCAATTTCTCCACCCTCTCCAACATATTAGACCCAGGAGAAGCCAACCCTCTCGAAAACCCAGGCCCAGAAATCCTCCTCCATTGCCGCCGCCTTATGACAGCCCCAAGCACCGCAGCACTGAACAAAGCCGCAAACTGCCACGCCAAAATCTTGCTCCCCACCCACTTCAAAATCTCCGCCTTTTGCAATCCACAGCTTACCACAATGTAAACACAAATCACGGCGGAGGAAGCGAGGGTGATGAATTCGAGAATCGACAGGAAACCATCGAAATCTAACTCAGCGGAGGCAGCTCTGTCGCCATTAGCTCGTGTCCGTGCATTTCCGTAAGACTTCCCGAAAGAAGCACTGATTCTTTTGACCGGCGAAAGGCAATTGCTGGATGTCAAAATCCTGCAAGTGGGGAACTGGGTCTTTGAATTCAGGGGTGAAAATGGCAAATTCGAGGGTTTCAAGAAATGGGTTCTTGGCTGAGAGAGATAGAGGATGGTGGGATTCTGGTTGATGACGACGGCTTGAAGTGCAAGTGACATCATCTCATGCTGAGTGTAGAAGCTGATTGTGCTCGATGTTAAGGATGGAACACTCGGATTTTAGTGGTAGATTGCTGGATTCTTAGTGCCTTTTCGCACAGATTTCGAGGTTTTTCTTCAAAATTTTGCGGATTTGGAGAGTTGGAATGTTGGATGCACAATACAGAGCTGAGGTTGCTAGATTACGGTGTTGGACACTACTGTGAATTTGCGATGCGTCGGTTCAACGTGAAACATCACCGGTTGGTGTGTTTGGATATATATAAAAAAGAGATTTGGAATTTGAATCGGATTTAGATTCATAAAATTGGAATTTTATTTTGGTGGTTGACAAACATTTTTCAAAGTGTAATTTGCAATTTGTTTTGACAATTAAAAATAAAATTCTTTATATTAAAAAATTATTGCTTTTTTACTTTTTAAATTAATAATATATTATATATAAATACTTATATATATATGGAACAAAAAGTTATTTTAACATATAAATTTTTTATTAGATAATCTTCTTAATAAAATAAAAATATAAAGTTTATGAAGTTGGAATTAAAAATAAAGTTAGTAAATTTTGATAAATTAGGTTCATGCGATGGGTGTGTATACAGTTTTTTTTATCATTATCGATATACTAAAGTGAAATTTGACAAATTATGGAGGAACTAAATTGATATTTGAATTGTTGAAATAAAAAAAATAAAAATAAAAGTGTGTTGAATTTTTTTTTAAAAAAAAACAAAAGTGTAATATTAGTATCATATAAGGGTAAAGTTGGAAGAAAAAGTTGATATCTTTATTAGTTAGTACTATCATGTCCTTAACTTTAATAAAATATTAGTTAATCTGCACACGCGATGCGTGTTTGTACTGTCTTTTTTATCATTATCGATAGACTAAAGTGAAATTTGACAAAACACTAAAATTGTATTTATAATTCCAAACCCAACAAAATGTCATCCAATTCAATGCGCCAAAAACACTTAGAAACTTTGAAGGATCCGTCGTCATCGTTAAAACTTAATCTCATATTGAATCTTATCCATTCTCGAATTTTAATTAGATAAAATTGGGATATGGATTAATGAATACGATTAGAACATTATATTTATATTATATATTTACATATTTAGTTTTATAATCGGTTGTAGATACAACAAAATGAAATTGAAAATATCTTCTAAATATGGGTCTAGAGCTAACACGAATGAAATAAAGAGAAGTAACATTAATTTATTACTCGAAAATAAATATTGTAAATGTTTGAACATATTATTTATTATATAGTTATAATTATATTAAACATCGCTCATACTATAGAATAAAAGTGATATAAAAAAGATAGTATCTGGTTGGATTAATGATATATAATATACATACAGAAATGCAAGAATAACGTTTAATTTTTTTTTATGATTTAAGAAACACATATTAGATGAGCCATGTGGAATAAAAATATCATACAAAAATAAATGTTTTAAATTAATTGATGTCCCAAAATCGATAGATTAGATCCTATCTACCGGATAAGATCTTGTCACACATATAATTTCAAAAAAAAAAAAATGGATCCTATATATGTACGGACAAATTTTGACCATCCATCAATGCAAATTGAATTCCGACGATTAAAGCAGAAAAGTGCTGAATTGGCCAAACAAAGAATTTATTTCCAAAATAGTTCAAGAACATGGTCTATAAGTTACAAATATAACGTTGCACGAAATAAATAAGTGAGATTATTCTCCAAAGACTCCATCCAAGAAACTTGTTAAAGCATTGAGCTTTAAACCTTGAAACCTCACCTCAACATTTGTTTCAAAGGCCGAAAGACGCGTTTCTGTAAATAACCTAGAAATATCGACTGATTGGAGACACACGGCGACTCATGAAGCCATGTCTCGAATCAAGAAAGCAAACGTTGAGACGCCATCCTCTTTTTCCTCAACCTCTCAGCAACAATGAAGGCAAGTTCAAGAGATTGGGAAGCATTTAGTCTTGGATCACAGTGTGTGTGATAGCGAGAGCTCAAATCATCAAAGGTCACGGTTCTTGATCCTCCAATACATTCGGTCACATTCTGACCAGTCATTTCCAGATGGATTCCGCCAGGGTGACTTCCTTCTTGATCATGCACATCAAAGAAAGCTCTCACCTCCGCCTGCAAATCACACGTTTCATTTGCATGTTATCATTTTGCTTTCAGATTCCAAAGGAAACCACCATCTTATCAAGCCTTTAAAGAAAATATTTCATTAACCAGGGGCAAGTTTAACGTTTGCATTCGACTTCCATGAGCCTAATATTATTTATTCTCCGAATTGTTGTCCGAACTCTATACTATCTTGAAAGATATCATCAACTTTTTTAACCATTGTAAAGCGTCTTAAAGCGCCAATAAGATATATATGTTAAAGTGAAAACAGATGATCAGACAAAAAGTCGTTAAAAAGTACTTGCACATGTAATATAACATGCAAGATTCCAAACTTTGGAGCCTACCATTCGAAAGATTCGAGAAGATTTTAATAAATTGAGAGTGAATACAAACATGTGACTAGCATGTGAAAAGCAGTGAATCAGGAGAGTAACTGCTTAAATGATTAACATGCCACCTACTTCCATAGTTGAACCTACCGCCACCATTTCCATGAATTGAATTGTTTTAAGATGCGATAATTATTTCTCATTGTAATAATATATTGTCGATACCATTTGCAAGCCGACAAATTTGTGGCTAGTGTTCTAAAATTAACATTAGAAAAGTTTAGCAAGAGAGTAGTCCATGAAATTCTTATAAGAAGGTGAGGAAAAGAGTATACCAAGATGGCATCGAAAGCACGAGTTTTGAGCCCACAAGGTGCCTTGATAGTGTTCCCGTGCATCGGGTCACAAACCCAAGTAACAATTTGTCCAGCTCTTCGAACTGCCCTGATCAAATGAGGAAGTTTCACTCTCATGTTTTCTGCACCCATTCTTACGATTACAGTAATTCTTCCCGGCTTGTTATCGGGATTAAGGATTTCAACGAGTTTAACAAGTTCATTCGGATCCATCTTTTGGCTCACCTGGAATGTCATTTTACCGTAAAAGTTGGTCAGAGAACACGAAAATTCAAGGCAAAATGTTATAAATTGCATTTAAACAAGATGGATACCTTGATACCAAGGGGATTAGCTACTCCTCTCAAAAACTCAACATGTGCACCGTCTAGTTGCCTTGTGCGTTCGCCGACCCAGAGCATGTGAGCCGAGCAACCATAATGGAGACCAGAAGTAGAGTCCTTTCTGGTGAGTGCTTGCTCATAAGGTAAAAGCAAGCATTCGTGGGACGTCCAGAATTCAGTTGTGGACATTACAGGATGGTCAATTGTAAGTCCAGCAGCCTCCATGAATCCCAAGGCTTCATCAACCCTGTGCGCTAGTTCTTGATACCTGTTGGACCAATCGACCGTAGAGACATTAAGTAACAGAAACTCCCCATTCTAAAAACCGAAAAAATGGCACACAGATAATCTAGAATATAAAGGACGAAAAATCTGCGAAACATGAGTGGTTTCCACAAAGGCTACGAAAAAGTAACAAAATTTCCTTTTCGATGCATACACGCGCAATCAAACATGTTCTTTACTGACATCACAACATCCTCCTAGAATTATTATTATTACTATTAAAAGACACACACCTGTCTCCCTGCTCACTGTGCTCAACAAAATCAAGATTCCATTGTGACACCCTTTGCATGGCAGCATAACCTCCGGTAGCGAAAGCCCGGAGAAGGTTAAGGGTCGAAGCAGCCTGGCAATAAGCCCGAATCATCCTATCAGGATCCGGGATTCTTGATTTCTCATCAAAGGCATCACCATTTATGTTATCTCCCTTGTAACTTGGCAGCTTCACTCCATTCTTCTCCTCATATTGATCTGATCTTGGCTTGGCGAACTGGCCAGCCATTCTTCCAACCTATTACACACCATCCAAAATCTTAACCTCACAAATTGTGGATTTATAAGGTTTTTTTTCCAAAGTTAAATAAATCTAAAACAATAATTTTCAAAAACAAATAAAATTGGCCTATTTGGTACATGCGCTTTTGCAAATAAACACGAAAGCCTACATTTCAGTCGGTCCTCCATAAAAACAAAAACAATAAGCATATGCATCTTATTGAAAACGTAGGGTCCATTTTTCTTGGGATTTTTCCCTTTTTTTACTCTCTTCTTTTAAAAGCATCTTGACCTTCTTTCCTCAATTATTTGTCTCAAACCTTTCATTGTTTCTCTAATATTATCAAACATGTATCACGACACATTAACATATCAAAGCAATTAACAAACAACTAATCCACAATCATTGCCAAAATTTATCCTTTCTTCCACTTTTCCAGTAGTCCCAAGAAACTTAAACATATGAAGCAATCAATCACCTTAATCGAAATCCAAACCTTCTACCTGCCAACAGAAATGGCAGGACATACTATTCCATTTTAAAAATTAGTTATTCGGAAATACAGGCTTTTCGCCACAAATTTTTCGTGCTTTAAAGTCTTACATCAAATTGATTAGATACAACAAAATGGAAAATCTTCCCATTATGAATATCACCTGAAGATGTTCAGATCCTCAATACTTAAAAGAAGTATATCAGTGATTTTTTTGTCCTCGGAGATCTAAAGACAACCTCACAATCACATATAGGATTTCAAATGCATAACCAATCAATCAACTAACCATGCAGTAGCAAGAATGATAATCCAAGAAATGCAGGGGAAAAAAATCAAATTTTTACCTTGAAAACCGGCAACTGCCCACCAAAAGAAAGAACCACACTCATCTGAAGCAGAATCCTGAAAGTGTCACGGATATTATTAGCGCTGAACTCCTTGAAGCTCTCAGCACAATCCCCTCCTTGCAACAGGAACGCTCTTCCCAGTGCCGCCTCCGCCAGTCGCTCCTCCAGGCTCCTCACCTCTCCGGCGAACACCAATGGAGGATATGCCTCCATAGTACTCAAAACAGACTGCAGATGCGCTTCATCTGGGTACTCCGGAAGCTGCAGCGCTTTCTTGGTTTTCCAGGTTTCCGGTGCCCACTTGTCCGCAGACGCCGGGGATAGGACAGTGGGTTTTATGTTGGTGATGACGGGTGTTTTCGCGGGCTCCGCCGCATGAACGGCTGATATGTGGCGGCGGACAGCCGGATTATAAGCCAATGAAGCGGATTTCTGGTTTGTGTGGGAGGATGGGAAGAAAATCTCGGGTTGAACAACAGATTTGGAAGACAAAGCAGCAGAGTTGGTAATCGCCATCACTGATAATGATATTTTCTTGAATTAGATTGATTCTCTCTCAAATCTTTTATCCCCTGACTCCAAGAAATCTTGAATGAAAGAGAGAAAAGAGAAGAACGGCAGATGGACTGGCTCTACACAAAATAAATGCAAAGGAGAATATATTATTTATAGCCAAAAAAAAAAATTTGTAAATCATCGCCAGTTTGCCAACAAAATCCCAAATAATTTCACAAATTGTATCAATCTTCTCTCCAATTAAAACAAAAAAACAAAAAAATATTATTTATACATAAACGCAAATTGGCCATGTTTGGTAGGTACTTTCCATACAAATACTTTCTGCTAGCTTTTAATTCATGTCATACATCAAATTTTGTATTCTTAACCAAAAATATATATAATCGATTTGTTTTTCGGGAAATTGATATTTAGTACTCCGTCGTTGTTTTTTTTATGTTCAGTCTTTGGGTAATTTTTTAGTACCACATTTCTATATAAAGTGTACCACAATTTGTATGACATAGTACCACAATTTTGTGGGTAGGGAGTGAACCCAAATAAATGTTTTGATTGGAGATTTTTCACCAACTTCTCTTTTTTTTTTTCTCATTTGATATTTAATAAATTATTATTAATAATATAAAACATAATGCTTATTATTATTATTATAAATATTATTATAAATTTTCAAATATAATGCTTAGCCATGTTTTTATTCTTGAAATCTGATTTCAATTATTTTTAAAAGATACATGGCATTCGATAAAAGTTTTTAAAAAAAACAATATAATATATATTTTAAATTCGATTGTTTTAAATACATATATTACTTGAATGTAATCATTAGAATGTGATGCATGAGCTCGTGATTTAAAATATATGATCTCTTGGTTATTTACAATATTATGATGCGATTCGCCTCATTTTTTTAGGCTAAAATGATTTTTCTTGTTTTTCATGTCTTAGAAATTAAAAATTCTTGATTTCACTATTTATATGGAATTTTTTTGGACGTCTCGAAATAAATAGGTTTCTTGTTAGACGATTTTGTGGATCTATATTCGTGAAACAGGTCGACACGATTCATATCTGCAATTAAAATTACTATTTTTTTTACATAAAAATCGCGCTTTTCATGAATCATGTCAAAATTAACTAAAAAAATTGATTTATAAAAGTATCTCATATCAATTTTTGTATTCTAAATAATACATAAATATTGTGATAATGTACAACAAATAAAAAATATAAACCACCTACTACGTTAGCTAAAACGTGTTGATCAAAACCAATTTAATATTCAATGTTTATATTTTATAGTAAATGATTTAATATGGGCAATTATTGACCTTGACCAACAACAGTTCAATAAAACACATTAATGATATAAAAGTTTGAACGATTTATTATTTTATTTTATTGATAAAAAAGCAAAAGTTTGTATTATTGGAATTAAATTAAAGTTAAATATAAAAAACCACTAAAAATAAAAGTTTTTAAATTTTTTAAAAAATATAAAATGAATAAATTGGGAATAAAATCATTAGATCTATTTTTTTTATTTTTATTTTTTTGAAGCGAGATCTGATTTAGACTAAGTAGGTGCAATGTGAGGTTTGGTGAGGCAGTGCCAATANAGTAATATAACGAAAATTATTATTATTATTTAGAAAATTATTATTATTATTACGTAGCAAGGGACACATGTACTATAACTATTCAAAGATAAGATAGCTCGCAAGTTTTGAATTGAACTAGAATTTTTCAATTTTCAACGACGTTTATAGTTCTCCTCTTCAATAAAATACTAGCCGTCACTCATCAAAAGTTATATTTTTATGTGTAAAGTATTATTTTTATCATAAAAATATTTTTTTAAATTAGTTATATTATGAAAAAATATCGTGTAATATATGTCGATTTGATTGAAACGTATTATTTTTTTTTGTCAAAATGATATTGTGTGTATATGTGATTTGAGTGAAAAATCTTACTTTTTATATCACATGTATGATTTTTCTTTGCAAGTATGAATCATGTTGATCTGTCTCACGAACATAAATCCGTGAAACTATTGATATGAGGCATACTCATTATAATATAGTAAAGATATTTTTTTTTGTGCAACAATTTTTAGATTAGGTCTCTTGTAATACGGCCGTTTCAAGAATTTATATCCATGAGACGAATCGATCAGATCCATACATACAATGAAAAATATTACTTTTGAATTAAAAAAATAATATTTTTCACAGGTCAGGTCAGGTCATAAATTCTTCTAAAAAAATGACTCGTTAGACGATCTGATAAGAGTTTTTTACATTATTTAATTAGCTAGAAAAAATTATTGTTATTGTTAGGTCTTGAACTTGAGCGATCATTCCAAACTTATGATTTGACGTGATATAAGATACGAAACAAGTAATCTACTATCTGTGTTGACATATTTACTAGCTACATTATTCATATTTCGTTGAGATATTCTTCGAGCCAAACATATATTTCGATGTAACATGTAAAAAAAACCATACAATTAATAATCGGATATGAAAGTTTTACGTAATTCAAGCTTTATTTTTTTTATATATAACATGAATTGAATATCTCCAACATTATGGAAATTGGATCTAATCCACACGTTGTGGGGGCTTAGTGATGTTCTGGTTGTCTATTAAACTATAATTTATGTTAATTATGAAGTCGATGTGAACTAATTTTGACATATTTTATACAACCATCACTACATTTTCAAGAGATTGCATGTACGAATTATTATAATAATAATACTTTGTTTTTTTTTTTTAATAATAAAAAAAACATGTGATGATATCTTTGAGATTTGAGTTGTTTTCAAGAATTAATGTTCATAAAAAAGATTCCAATGCACTCACAATAATTTTGTGGGGCGGTGGTTGATTGTCTTCTTAGTGTTCGTTTATATGTGTTATGTGATTATATAGTTAAAATAATTGTGTAAATGTGAATCCCAACTTATAAAATATATAAATATTAACGAAATAACGGAAGCATAATTACAATTTATTTAAATATATATCATTGCGTCGAACATCGCAAACTTTAGACGATCATATGACATTTTATTTTACAATGCAGTACATGACAATCTAATATATTAACCTTTTTAAAAAAATTTCCTCATGGTGTGGCTCATATCCCCCTGTATTTGGAATTTAGAGTAAATAGAAGAAAAACAGAGATTAAGTTTTTGCGAACTTAGTAAGGTAATAATCTATGCTTTCATTTATATACCAAATAAAATAATATTATAACAAGACTATAATCAATATGTTATAACATATTGCAATGAAACATGACAATGAAGTAATGTCAGGGATAAACAGTGATTGTTCCAGATTTTAGAATGAATATGTATACTAAAGAGGTGGCTCTCACTATCATTCGATGTAGCACTTTTTCCTACGTACACAAGTAGAATCCGTACAATATATCAGTTATTAGGTAAACTCATAATGTTGGACCGAACTCACGTTGTTCAGATGAACTATATACCTGGATTTGAAATCTATTGTTCATTAGACTCACTTTTCAGGTCAAAGTCGCGTTGTCTAATGGAATAGAACTCTGTTACAATGACAAGTGTCGCGGCTCCATTCAATCATTCGTTTACAATCATGGATCCTTAATTAGCCAATAATTAAATACGCCAGACAATCAAATAGGTACATCAATTAATTTATGAACTCCTCAATATGATGCAATATGTAGAACAATTAGTAGTTGATGAAATTACGGTAAATTCCAGGTCAAATGCCAAACGAATCATATTAAATAAAACTGGTAATAAACATCACATTTCTATTTTACTCATTGATTTGTTTTGTCACTCCAATTTCTTCAACATTCCTATAATCTTCAATTTTGTGATAATTTATTTTTTAATAAGTTTCTTATATGATTGGCTTGCCTAATTCAAACCTTGGTCAAATTTGGTTTGGATACAACTAAAAAATTTACCAGAAAAATCACAATAATTCAAAATCATCTCTAAAATTATCAAAGTTTCATAGTAGGTGTATCTTATTGAGTTCTAAAATTTTTATATAGAAAGTTTTTCAAAATTCCAAACTCATTTTGCCCGTATTGCATATTTTCAATTTGACCTTCACATATTTTTGGCAGCCGAAAAAAAAACTTTCGTTACTGTTTCCGACCATGGACCGGATCTTGGATGTATTTGTCATCACGATGAAAAATTTAATTTTATAATCAAATTCAAAAACAATATGCATGCTTGGAAACCGGAAGTATCAAAGTTAAAGTTAACCTTCTACAATTTATGGGCAAATGACCTTGGTTTTCATAAACAACTCATAGAAATTCATAGACTAATCCAAAAAATCTG
Organism: Primulina huaijiensis; assembly: GCF_012295235.1. Classification (NCBI taxonomy): domain Eukaryota; kingdom Viridiplantae; phylum Streptophyta; class Magnoliopsida; order Lamiales; family Gesneriaceae; genus Primulina; species Primulina huaijiensis. The sequence continues at coordinate 26,400,472 of NC_133308.1, read as the reverse complement.
AAATTTGAAATTATTGCCTAAAACAAGTGCAGAAACGTCGAAAATAAAAATTTTGGTCATCGGAGCGGTGCGTGGTTACACGCGCCACTATTCAGGCGCGTGACCGAACTTCTCACACCACGCGCTGCTGAAAGTGTGAACTTAATTCATCAAGATCTACAACTTTTGTATACAAATGTTTTGTAAAACCATAGCCGATTTTGCTTAGAATTTGAAATTTCAAAACAGTGAGCATGTCATTTTGTTTTATAAAAAATGCATTTATGTTTACTTGTAGGACAATCAGTTGTCATGCATGGACTCAATACAATACAAGAAACAACTTTTATGTTATAACTGAAACATAAAACAAGTAGTAAACAAAAGTTTTAAGCGCATAAACATGCAACTCGAGAAGAGCAAATTCTGGATTTGAACAACTTGTGTTTTTCATTGTTTTATTTTTCTGCTCTGATTCTGCTTATAGTTTTGATACATTTCTATACTAAATGATTTTTGGGTTGACTGAGAGGGATTGCGAATTTTTTCAGAATTTTTGAAGAGGTTTTTTTTTTCTATTTTTCATATTTTTCCTTATTTATGGTTATTTTCATAGCCATTTTCCATAATTTTTCTAGGACTCTTTTGATCAATTTTTGTGTGTTTTTTTGAGTGAAATGAAGCTTATTTATAGCCAAGAATATATGTTGAAATGTTGGCAAGTATTAAGGTCAACTTTGACACCTATCGATTTTGTATACATTAGGAAGCAATCTAATAGGAAGCAATCTAATGTAGAACCATATATAAGTATTTTTAGGTTATTATTATTATTATTATTATTATTATTATTATTATTATTATTATTATTATATACATATTTATTTTAATATATTTAGGAGTATTACAGTAAACATGATAATTTTTGTAATTTTAAAATTAATAATTTTTCCATATTATTTTATTATGAGTGACATATTCATTTAAAAATTTAAAAAATTGCAAAAACTCCAATGAAATCGTCTTTTTTTTTTTTTGAGAGAATCTCTTATCCAATCCGATCAATAAAAAATAATATTTTTATGACAAAATTATTATTTTTCACTTTATGTATAGATCTGATAGATCCGTATAAGTGAGACCATCTCAATTCTCAAATGAGATCACCTATTCTTAAAAAAATATAGATAAAGATAAATTGAATAATTTAAAACAAAATACTATTTTAGAAAAACAAAAAAACCAACAATAAAGTTATATAANAAACCTAATTTAGTAAATTTGTAAATTATCTATAACTAACCAATTTTATTCACTTTAAAAAATATTTTAAATTTCGTAAATTATTATCTATCTTTGTCTGCATTTTTAAATTTGTAGATATTTATATCACCCATAATAAAAAAAAAATTTATTAATTTGAAAATTCAAAAATTACCGTGTTTAAATAATTAATTATATAAACACACCGTACGTGGGAGCACTGGTATATATAAAACATGAGATACTTCAGTTGTCCTTGTATTGATAGATTTTAAGATGATGAATTTAAAATTTATTGATGAATAAATATCACATGAATTTAAATTAAATTTACTTTATATCAATTTATGCAATTTCAATAATAATTACGATGGATTTATCTACATCCAAAATATACAATGTGGCCAAAGCCAAGCTTTTGCCCAGCAAGAATTTTTGGTCTAATTTATTTAATAGTTAAGCCTATGGTCTAAATATATCTTAAATTATGTTGCTTAAGATTGGAGAGCTAAGCTTTTTTTATTTTTTAGCATATAATTTCTGAATGATAAAAATATAAACACAAAAACTTTTGTGAGATGGTTTCACGAATCAATTTTGTGAAACGACTCTACTATTTGGGTCACCCATAAAAAATATTACTTTTTATGCCAAAATTATTACTTATTATATAAATATGGGCGGGGTTGATCCACACTTGGTATGCAATATTTGGGGTATTTGAATAACAACTCCTATGCTACCACTTCTTCTCCTTGAGAAGGATCTTCTAAAAGACTTTGATTTGTACAACTCCTTGTACAAACTTATTTTTTACTTAGGACATATATCTTGCCTAATCGAAACTCATAGCACACTCTTGATTGTAGTCTGCAACCTCACAATCCGCATAATGTTTAACGTCTCTTATGCCAATACTACAAACAAAATCTTTAATGTCTTTGTGTGAAGACTCATTCAACTAAACTTTGAAGTTCAACTGAACATTCAGTTTTTCTCAACTAAATATGTTCAACTGAACCAAACTGATGAGGTATGTTGAAATCAGCTTTCATCAAAGCCGATTTTAGTCTGCACAGAACTCGTATATTCATCATCATGTATCAACATCTTATACTCTGATTCAGACTTTGATTTGTGAATATGATTTGTAGATCATCGTCTTAACTTCGTAACACATGCTGAATTGTTTTATTTGGATAATTGAGATGATCAGGCTAACCAAAATACTGTAATTGCATATGCTCAACAGATTGTTGTTTTCGTGCCATCATTTTACCTAGATAATATCCGATTTAGCCCAACTGACATGAAGTACAACTTGTGTCAAATTGAGTTTTCTGTTCAGTCGTCTTGACGACGGATCATTCGGATCACCGAACTGTGATATATCTTCAAAATACTAAAACTCATCAGATTTTCAGTTTGGCTAAATTCGAGTTTCAGCTTTTATCTTAAGTTAGCAACTTCACACTTGAGTAAATATGTTAAAAACATAATAACAAGTTTTGCTATCATCAAAATCAAGATTATTTATGCTACCAAGCCTACACTTTGTGAAGCATATTAAGTGAAAATATTATTTTAGGTGCTCGCACTTATTTAAATATCATTTGTGAGTTAAAACACATGAATCTCAACGTGTCATTATTTTTGATACTAAATAATTATATTCAATTAGTGACCACCCTATGCTATTAAAAAATTTGTCTTACCTAGCTATTAAATAAAATATTGATTTTTTTCCCAAAAAAATATTCTTCCAACTACCCTGAAATTAATGCTTCTGTTTTTGGAAGGTTGGTATATGTTTTTGGATGGTTGGTATATGTTTGGTGACAATTTAAAAAAATGATTTTATAATTATTTTTTTTTCAAAAAGTGTGAAATCTTTAAAACTTAATCTATTCGTATCAATTATATATATCATATTTTTTTGTTTATCACAAATATATAAGCATGTACCATATTTAACATTTTTTTTACTCTTTTACTAATATATCCATACTTAATTTGGGGTTTTTTTTTCAAAATAAAAATAAAAATAAAAATCGGGGGTCCTGTAATTTACTATCTATCGGAAAAATAACAAACCATCTATACTATTATATTAAGTGTGAGGACATGATAATAACTACTTAGAGAGGACATCAATTTTTTTTTTCCAATTTTACCTTTATATGATATTAATATTACATTTTTTTTGTTTTTTTTGTTTTAATTTCAACACACACTTTTATTTTTATTTATTTTTATTTCAACAATTCAAATATCAATTTAGTCCTTCCATAATTTGTCAAATTTCACTTTAGTATATCGATAATAATAAAAAAGATTGTACACGCATCGCGTGTGCATAGTAACTAGTTTGTATAAATACTCATTAAATCAAACAAAAATTTGAAAGTTGTTTGTATAATTGAGATTTCTAATGAATTTCTTAATATATGTTCAAAAAGAAATATGCATATATAATGTTTTTTTTAGTTTCTTGTATTCCTGAAGTTCAAATTAATATTTACAATAATTCCATATGTTTCTTTAATTTCTTTTTTCCTATTATGTGAGGTTTAAATTAATATTTTAAAACATTATGCCCATTAGAGAAAATATTATTGGTTACGCCCTTATATGCCCACTTTGTGCTCTTGTGAGTGAAGTTATAAGAGTGCAAGAATGGTTGAGAAATTGTCAATTAACATGCAAGCAATCGCTTGTAATATTTAAAAAGTCTTTTTATTTTTTTCATACTTTTTGATACCGATGTAACTTACAGTCTTTATCATTTGGTGTGTATAAACTAACACAATAGTTTATAAAGTACGATAACTAGATAAATCGTATTAACAAACTTTGTGAAATCGACTTACCTGAAAAAATGTTGCCGGACCCATGACCATTTTATTCTTCAATGTAATAATCTGCTCAAGTTTTTAATGTTAGGAAAAAAAATGCAAGTTGAATAATACCAATATTCATTAGGTGCCAAATTTATATTTTGCAAACGTGCATTAACTTGTATGTTTTTTTCAAAATTGAAATTGACCACCGGAAGTTGTCTAGCTGGCGGTCGAGTACACTAAGTTGGAAAATGAATACGTGGATTCTAGTCAACACTGCTTCAGAATTTCGACCAGACATGGGTATTAGCTTTCCATGATTTGGGTTCAGTCAGACTGGTTGTGTAACAACGCCCATATATATCACATTTTTAAAAATCGAGACGGTGGACGACTATCTAACACATTGGTTGTTTAACAACGCCCAGATATATCATATTTCTAAAAATCGAGGTGGTGGACGACTATCTCACATTATCTATGCGACACCTTTTAGAACAATGATATAAAAGTGTGGATTCATCGCATAGGCATTTGGTGGGAAAGGGTGCCAAAAATTAGGTATACGAGATTTCAAAATGAATACATTGATTATTAATGCACCAATAGAATTGAATGTACTTAATTAAATTTATTATAGTTATTGAAAAAATATCATTTATTACCCTGAGAAAAAAAAACATAAAAACCCTTCTGAAAACTAAATATACTCATATACAACCATGCTCATATACAACCATGTATGTTTTAAATTGAAGACAAAATTTTGTTTATTCTTACTGGTTTAAGCAAGCAAATAATGTTATTGCTAAATCAAAATTTAATTATTTATACTTGTGTCATTAATCTAATTACAAATAACTATGATAAGAACAACCATTGATTGAATGATACTAATTTTTTTTCGTTATTTAACGATCTATTTTTTTAACAAAAATAATAATAATGATAGGTAATTTAAAATTTTTGTTAACTTGATTTAAATAAAGTAGCATATTTATTTTTCTCTCACTTTTTAAAATAAAATTTGGATGGAAATACAAACAAAAAAGGAAATAGTTTTTTGCTTAAATAATATTTTCTCCGAGTGTAACTATACCATTTTATCTTTAATTTTAAAAGGTCTACTTGGATTAAAACAAAAAAATATCAATCCTTAATTATTTATTAGAAATTACACTAAAAATAAACTGTAAAAACATATAAAGTGTTTACAAAAAGAAAAAATAAAAATTAATGTTGATAATAACTCACGTAGAACTTAAAAAATTTTAAAATTTCAAAATCAATCTTCACTCATTCCGAGAAAAGACCTGATTCAGTCCCATATACTTGACCCTTTACTGGTTCGGTCCCAAACGTTTTGTTTACTACTACATATTTCAAAAATTTATTTGAGTGGATCATTCCGTCAATTTAATTGTTAAAATTAACGAGACTCGTTTAAGTCCCAGATGTTTGACCTCTTTCTCGGTTCGGTCCCAAGTGTTTCTACGTCCCAGTTTACACGATTACAAATTTTGATCGAGTTGGAGACCTTAGATGAAACTCGGTTCTGAAAATCTCCTCGACATAAACTCATTTAAATACCACCTCACTGAAACATTAAATCTCACTGAAACATGAACTTGACTAGATAATGGTATAAATCTCCGAACATAGGTAAGTAAACACAACCACCGTCTGAAATCGAAAAATGATAGTAAGTTCGAAAGTTGTGTAGATGATAGCTTAATGTATTCGATAGGTGTCATTTGCTCGCACTACCTTCAGATGTCTAGAACAAGTATCCCAGATAGAGCTACCTTCTAATGTCTCGATAGGTGTAAGATAGTTTATTGAATAAGCGGGATACCTTTCTCCATCTTGCAAAGTGCCTCTCTAGAAGTAACACAGAATATCGAGTAAGCGGGATGGATGGATAGATAGCTTTGTCCATCTGGCAAAGTGACTTTCGACATGCACTTGAATTTAGTAATAAGGCATGTAGCGCATTGGCCGCCTGAACCTTGGAAACTTGCTGCAGCAATGTTAAAACATAAGATACTCATCTTGAATCCATTATTAGTGATTACATGAGCAAATCAGACGGTACAACTCACCCATAACCATAAGGAGAATGGAAACTAGGGGGTAAATATGGCCTCCTGAATCCATACGCTAGTGCAGGATTGAATCGCCTTCCACGATATTGTTTCATGCCAGGAACATTGGTTCTTTTTGCCATTACCTTTAAACATAAAATATGAAGTACACAGAAAAGTTATAATACAGCCAAAACATAAATGTGATTACTAAAAGCACCTCGGGAAGATTAGGTACATCATCTGTAAAATAAATGGTTTTCAAGGAAAATTCTTGGACCTTCAATTGGCGACCATGTAGTTCAGATTCATTCAGCTGGAGAGCCTCTTGAACAGCTTCTTGTTCGAGAAACTCCACGTATGCAAAGCCCTTGGGCTGGCCAAATTTATCAGTCAAAATAGTAACACGATTAACAGTTCCACATGCTTGGAAATGCTGCTGAACTTCCTCGGGAGTGCATGCATAATCGACCTAAGATATCAGATTCATTAAGTGGCAAGCCAGTGAAAAAAAGGTTTCAAGAAAATGTGATTTTCTCCACAAAGTTTGATCCTATGCAAGAAAGGAAAAGCAAAGAGCAGAAGAGACATTAAGAGTCGTACAGTTGATACAAACAACAGGCAGTATAATCAAATCCGGAAAACTGTATTGCCAACACATCGTTCTCATCATTGCCTATTCTCTGAATCTACAGTACCAAACAAACTATAGGAAACCCAAAATTATCCATGCAAACGCAAGTTCAAAACAAAACTAGTCATTAAATAAATGTCTGCTTTGAACAAAAAACTTCAAATTTTCGTGTCAATTCTCGTTACAAAAATTAAAAAGAAGCTCACCAAATAAGCAAGTGAATAATTTACAGCTCTTATAATACTAAAAGCATTTATTACTGTAAAGATATAAAAAATAATTTGCCAAAAGTCATACATGGTCACGTGTCCAGGATTCAAAATGCAATAGTAATCATATTCAACTGAAAAAAAGAAATCAAGCAAGTAAAACACATTTTCTGTGAAGCAGTACTAAGGGGTAATTTTTCAAATTCTCTAGGTATCTAGACCATCCGTCATGTAAATGAAGCACACAAACCATTTTCCATCTTCATCTCCAAAACACTTCCAGTGAATTCTTGTTCGGGACTAGTAGTAGTTGAGAGTTATAAAGCCTGGCGCAGGTGACCCCAAGTGAATTGATTACATACCATCTCTTTCATCAATCATGTGGAGAAACCCCAATCTACTCAATCAGCAAACACTAACTTCAAATTGCACGTCAAATTCAACTACACTGTTGAATAATTTTCACTTGGATTTTTTTTTGGAAACATATCTCAGTTTTGTTAGTTTACCTTTGAGTCAAACCACAAGTAATCTTCATGGTATGATTGTAAACCAAATTAATCTATTGGTAATATTAGTGGGAGAAGAGCCACATAGTTCACCTTGACTCTCCCCTGATCAAATGGTTCACGTTCATGTAACTCGAGATACAATACTGAAACTCATTCTACATGCATTGTGCTAAAAGTAAATGTGATGTTAGATAGTGCCAAGGTTCAAATTATTCTTAATTTCCTTCAAGGAATTAAAAGCTTCAGGAAGGTAACAGTAATGCAATACTCTGCATACTGGTGTAATCCTCAAGGAAGACGGATTGATTCATCTTCTTTTAGTTGTTTAGAGACAGTATTCAAGAAACAAAAAACAATTTTAAATTAGCTCTTTCACATTGATACTAGTAAAATGAGGACAAAGAAGAAAAATGCCACATCAGAGTAACACCTCACCACATCAGGTTCTATATCCAATCAAATCTCAGACATCTTGTCCACCAGCACCCTCAGTAATTAAACTTGGTAAAAAATCGAGTATGTCAATCACCAGCCTTCACTCTTCAAATGCACACGCATTTGTCTTCTTCCGAATATCATGACTCCAGGGGAATATTACACATATATAAATGAAAAACTAGTCACCTAAGAATAACATGACCCCACGGGGGCATGTCGCACAGCGTAATTGAAAAATTAATCGCCTAAGAATAACACGAAACCCAAGAGACACATTTAACATCCCACTTGCATTTTTTTTTCTCTTCGTTCTTTTCTTTCTTCTTTTTCTTTTCGTTTCTTTTCTTTTCTTTCTTAGTATTTTTTTTCTTGAGACATTTTTACTGTTTCTTTTCCTCTTTTTTTCTTTTTTGAGAACATTACTTCAGATACATTTTTTCGCTCCCCCTTCTCTGAATACATATCATTTTACAAATATGTGAGTACAAGGACTATCTAGATTCTAGGCAAGCCTAATCGATGGTACAAGAAGTCCTTTTCGCCATCAGTATACACAGTTAGCTCCAATGCTACACAGAGACACATGATCTGGCAACAACTGAAGAAGCATGAAAATCAAAGGAAAAAACCATAAGATCTCCAATCAAAGAATCGCAATAAAATAAATCCAAGTTCAGAAGTCTCTCATATTACGTTCATAACATAACACAGATCATCGATCTTGAAACATGTTGAGCATTAAAACTTCAAAAGCAATGATAGAACATATATGAATTCAGAGTTGTAGGCTTAAATACGAAGAAAGATCTACAACTGTATGTTTAATATAGGGGCACTTCACTTCAACAAAATGAAGAACATGTGGCATACAAAATATTGAAGAAACAGAGACTCACCCTGTTATAGGCTTAAATATTTTGAGCCTAGACTATTATTTCAATTGTAAAGAATATTTTAGAAGCCATGACTTGGGCAAGTGGAAAGTTTTTGGGAGAAAAAATGGAAATAATATAAGGCAGGGTTGGAGGTAAAAATATTCAGCATATTTTTGCTTCTGTTGAGTGCTAGCAGGAGATTGAGAATTTCCTTGTGAGAGGCGAGTAGGGGGTAGTATCTTTCTCATTTTCTCTGTTTTAGTTCATGATTGTAATTGGGGAGTTATAATTGTAATTGGAGTCTGGAGAGTTGTCATTTTCAGTTCTAGTTTTCGATGTTCAACATTCGATATGCTAAGTTCATGTTTTCTTCGCACTATTATTTGTGAACAAATCAATTGGTCCGACCTGCCGGACCTGATCGAAGGGGGAGATGACGACCACAGAATCAGATGCCGAATATGAGGGACTTAAAAAGCTGGTACTTCTCTTTGACGAGCAGGAACGTGTGTCGCAGCAGAGGTTTAAAACAACAGAAGTAAAGGTGGAAGAAATGGTGGCTGACAATCTGAAATTTAAAGAGGAATCAGGACAATGATGCAGCAATCCATGCGTGTGGTACGGGGCGGCCTAACTGAGGATGGGAAGGAGGAAGTGAAAGATGGAAGGACTGAAAATCGATCAATTACCTTGGGAGACAAAATGGAATTCAAACCACAAGTGCTGCTGGAAGGATTCCTCAACGGCAATACTAAGATTTCTGCGTGGAGTTTCAGAGAGGAATCACAAATCGGTAACCCTGAGAAAACTCACCACAATGATGAAGAAGAAACCGAAGACACGGTTGCCGGAGATCTCAAAATACAGACCGAGCATGAGGATCGCGAGACCCTAAGTACAGAAAATTCTTTGAGCCCGACCGTGCAGGATCCTGACAAATTGCTGAAGGGGAGAGAAAGAACAAGAGGCATTGCGGTGCTGAATTGAAGCAAGCTCTAAGGAGTGTGGAACTCCCAAGTTTTGGTCAAATTGATGCCATTTGTTGCAGCTACGTGTGCCAACTCTGGGCTTCGGGTGATACCGTTTTGCCAAACACACCCGATCAAAACCAAATTCCTCCGAGATCTTACACAAATATCATGAATCTACAAGACACATAATTGTGGTCTTTTGCCCATTAACAATTATTATTGGGGATAATTCCCTTTTTAGTCCCTCGTTTCATATCATATTCCCGATTTAGTCCTCCATTTTCCAATTTTCCCAAATTGATCCTCCATTTATCGTTTGTTTTCCGGATTTAGTCCTTTGAGTGTTAAATGAACGGAATTTCAGAGGATAATTCCCTATTTGATTCTTCACTTTCCCGATTTAGTCCCTCGTTTTTCAATTGTCCCGACTTAGTCCTTCATTTTATGTATTTTTCCCAATTTAGTCTTAGTTTTTTAACTAAATGAAACACGTACACACGTAGGTTTTTAAAAAAATCTATGAATGTAATTGTGAAAAATTGAAAAACAGAAAAATTGAGTCAGTGTATATAAAAAATTGAAAGGCAAGAACTACCACCAAAGGCAGAAGATGAAAGTTTTGGTGACTGTGGGAAGGGCCTGGGGGGTGTTAGGTTATCATTCGCTTGATTTATGATTTTTCAAGAAAAATGTATTTCGATTTTATGACAAAGATGAGTGCTTTTGATTGATTCAAACAGTCAATATGAGTTAAGTGCTTATTTTTCTGTTTTTCTTTTACCGTATAGTTATCAAGAAACTAAAACGAGAAAATTATGTAAAATGAAGGACTAACTCCGGACACTTGAAAAAATGAGGGACTAAATCAGAAAAATGCGATAAAATGGAGAACTAAAAAGGGAATAATCATTAAGTCGTATGCTTACTTTCCGTCATTTTTAACTGTGAAGTTAACCGAATGACTAAATGGGGAAAAATTACAAAAAATGGACTAAGTTGGGACAACTGAAAAACGAGGGAATAAATCAGAAAAATGCAATAAAACAAGAGACTAAAAAGGATTTATCCTTAAAATATTTCTCACAAGCTCATCAAACTACACTAATTATCCACATTCTCATGCCAACAAAAACAGAAAATTGGCATTTGGAGATGTGAAGCCTTCACTGTGCACTCTAGAATCCCTATAATTCAACTCCTCAATCAACCAAACATCTACCACAATAATAAGAAAAAATGGCATTAAAGAATTATCTTGCCTCAAGAAACTAAATGTTGCCAGCACATATGCAATGCTTGGTTGAAAAATGAAAGGAGGACAAAGATTGTTGCAAAATTATAAAAGAAAGATTGGTTCTCAGAACAAAAGATTGGACAATGTTGCCGCCAAACCAAGGGATAAAATAGCAGGAAAAATGGTCTCAATAAAACAATGAATGCAAAGGTAGTAAAAATTCAGTAAAAAAATGATCACAATAAAAATTAGAGGAAATATAGATCCAAGAAGATAAATGCATCACTCACAAATAAAATTTTAGACATTTGGTGGTACTCACATTGCCAACAAAGACAGACCGTGAATCCACCTCCTCCTTGCTCGCCTGGTTAGCATCACTCGCAGGGTCTGCAAGACCATGCAATAGTTGTGATAGATGTTATAAAACCGTTCTGTAAAAATTCACAAATAGTTCAAACAGCTTGTTTAACTACTGAATAATTACATATATTTATTATTGAGAAAAAAGTCAATTCACTACTGGTCGAGGGACCTGTAGATAACAACTTGAACAAAGTGATAACTAATACCACAAAGATCATTTACAAATTTTATTTAGGTAAAAAGACTTTTTGAAACTAGGTAATCCCTAACTTGGTTAATGGACCAAATTTTTATTGTCACTAAGCCATAATCCAAAACAGATAATCATTAGAGGGTAAAGCTCTGTAATATGTTCTCTAGAAAAGCATAACTTCTCGCAGAACTTTGGTATCAACTTCCATTCACAACTTCGCCAACTAAATCAGGATGGGCATCTCAAGACAACAGTATAACAAAAAATAACCAGATTGAATAGACCGGGATACCAGAGGTGCACAATTAAACCGCTGAACGGAAACAACTGATTGAGCCTACAAAACCCCACAGCTTTTAGCTTGTCAGGTTCTTTATGGCTTGATCTCGAGCTATTTTAGAAAAACTATGTGATCAGGTTTCGATTTTGATTTTTTAAACTACCCATGCATATTTATATGCCTAAATGTATATAATAATTTTTTCAAACAAATAATAAGATAATATTAAATTTACCTTTAACTTTCTAGCTTATATAAATTTAATTTAGTAAATAATATGGATGGCTAATTTTTCAAAACTAATGTCCAAGTAAATTAAATAATTCAACACCAATTAACCCCTACTGCAATTTTGATTCATAGCTTATTCCCAAATTTTGACCTCAAAAAATTTCTAATCTTAAAGATAACTGATTTTTGCTTGAAACTATTAGTCGAGATAATTTTTATTTATAAAGCTATCGGGGACCTAGATATGCAACTAAAATTATATGTTTTGTCAATTCAGATATATGCATTTCAAGCGAGCCTTTAACGAGATTAAGTAAGACAATGACAAATCCTTAAATATCTTCCTCTATAAGCCATAAAAATTATATCTTATTCAACAAGCTTTATTCCACAATATAGGAATTCTAAATAAGTCATTCCTTCAACACATTGTTTAACAAACTAGTAGCTCGAAAAGATTTTTTATGATATTCATACGACTATAACAATCACAAACGGACAAGGACAAATCTATCGATTATATTAGATGATACTAACTATTTTGTAATAAATACTTAAAAAGTTTTGTCTAGCCTTTGCGAAAACTGAGTAAGATAACAAGTTCTCATGTAGATGTCTAGTAACAAACTTTTTACCATTAAAATTTAAATGGTCAATAAGTGGACTTCACTAATTGAAAATATTAATATTAATGTAGCATACATTACATGAATTCACAAAACTTTATCACATATGAGAAAATTTTTAAAATTTCTCAAATAATTTATATCAAACATCAATCATAAATAATCACAAATTTGATTTATACTTGAAGAATGATAAAATGTAAAAGAGAAAGATCACCAGCAAATACTTCCCCAATCCATACAACCTTAGTAGACTGCAAAGTCGGGTTTAAATATTAGTTGGACCGAATATCGGCTTTTGTAAAAGACCACAAGTATTGGGCCAGCAAAAAAAAATTTACAAGTCACCAACCCGCCAGATATACACAATTTTCAAAGGTGCACACAGCAGTCACCGCATACATAAGATTCTTTTGTAAGTTCAAATGATCCATACGAGAATATCAAATTATTAATTACCATCAAATCACTGTAATTAATCACAAAGCTTCTTTCTAAACCCAAAACCTAGCCAATAAACCAGTTTCAAGTCCAAGAACTAATCAAAACATTAAACCCACAACCAATAACAAAACTGATAATCAGCAAAAAGAAGAAACATCATTCCAAGAAAGAAAGAAGAAAAATGAGACACCTTGAACAGTACCCATCTCCTTTTCAACTTTAGCCTGCATTTCACGAAGCGCCGCAGCTTCCTCTTCCATCTCCTTCAACCGCTTCTTCATTTCGTCCAATTCCTAAACACCGCAGATCCAATCAAACATACATACAATCACATATCCATTAGATACAACAGCCGTGTACAATATATGTAACCTTGGCGGCGGCGTCACCGTCGGCAGCGGTCATGTCAACGTCGGCATCAGCGTCTTCGTCTGGGATTTCCCCACCGTAAACTTCGTGTTCCTCTTCGTCCATCTGAATCCCCCACACTCGATCTCTCGCGAGAAGATTCGATCGGCTGTTGTATGTATATTAGTGTAAATGATAATTGTTTGGCCGGGCCTGTTCCACACAAAAATGAACTTGATAAACTTCTTATGGGGCCCTTTGGAAAACCAGCCCAAGTTAAGAAAATCATATTTTAAAATAAACGTTTAAATATATTTTCAAAATGATAGAAAATTTTTATCAATATATCAAAAATTAGTTACTTTAAATAGATTAATAATATAGATAACATGCACGCATCTACGGATCTTTGAAGGCGGATTTTGTTTGATTTGAATGATCTATATAAAAAAAAAAAATTCCGGAAAAATATATTTTATCGACTCGGACTATCAATATGTTATATTTTTTGAGAAAGTACTTGAAAATAACACGTGACTAATGTTATCATCATATGCAATTCTCCATATCTGCTAGCGTTTTCCCAACTGTGTCGGTCATTATTCGGTGCCAATATAAGTAAGATGAGTTCAAACGGTTGAGAAATCAAGGCATCAAGCACACTTTTAACTCCGGCCTCCATTAACTGTGGACAACTCATCTAACATCGAGGATTGGACTGAGAAAATGAGAGACTGAATTGAGAATTAGCTCAAACCATAAAGACGTGTTAGCGTATTATCTTGGTTTGTCTTAAAAGATTTTGAACATATTCCGTTAATGGTAACATCCTATTTAAAATCAGGGATCAAATCAAGAAAAATTTGTCAGCTTATCGGCCATCACATTAATTCATGAAACTTTTTTATATGTTCAAGAGTAGACTAACCATCTTCTCATAGAATAAATTGAAATATGTCGCACGATGTTCCTAGGATAAACACTATCACAATCAATGATTTTTGGATATAACTTGTGGATTCCGGACAGTCAAGTGGTCTTAGGCTTCGTCCTTAGAGTTCTTGAACACCCACTCTGATGGTCTAAAGATCTATAGTTGGAGGATATCTCAAAGGATGTGCAGGATAGGGTGCCCCCTAGTGTTTCCTCACGTGTGTGTGGTAGATCCCCCAGGCTTATTCCATCCTCATACCAACATGGATGTGAACTTGGGTTAGTCGCCATATAAGTCTGCATCACAAGCTGCTTTCCACTATCACAACCCATTTTGAGTTTTCGGCCACACATCCTCTTCCCTTCAGTTTGGACTGTACTTATCCTCTCCATTGGGTTGAATTGGTGGCACCGCCAAGAGGCGATTTTTGTCTGCTTGAGAATTCTCTAATCCTTGTCCTTAGCCCACTGTTTATTGCTTTCAAACTCGTTGGGTTTACTTTCTTCCGATGATTTGCTCCACACTTTGAACTCTTTCATGAAGTTGTTCATAGTTGTGAAAAACGTTGGTCATCTCTTTAATACTTGGATCTAGTGACAATAGGCCTTCCCCTTTTAGTTCATCTATACACAATTTCCACTACGGAACTTCCGCCGTTGGGAATCCCTTCATTTTTCCGAGTGTTTGAATGCTTTGGAGGCATTCATGGCCCCACATGACGTGGCAAAATTGTTTGTCTCGAATTTTTTCTGTCAGTTGTCATTTATGACCAATTTGTAAAAAGAATAAAAAATCTAACTCCTAGATTAAACAAAAATGGATCCTGATTGAACAACGGTTCTATTATCTTTGGTTTAATCCAAAGTAAACGAACAAACTACTGGGGAAATTCGGAAACAAGGCAAAGGGAATTCTTCAGATGACGAAATATGTTTTCAAGCTAGAAATCTTGAACCAACGTTGGAAATATGGAAATAAAACAGTGAAACTAAAACCAAGGAACTGAAGCTGGAATATCCTCACTAAAACCAAGGAACTGAAGCTGGAATATCGTCAACATAATAAAAAATGATATCAGAAGGCAAGGTTACCATAGAATTTGACAAAAAACATGTCAAGGCTTTGTTAGCACAGTGACATAAGAGAGATCTTGAGTTCAAGACATAAAAACACCGTCCCCAATGTGGAAAAATTTTTTTTTAACAAAAACATACAAAGTGCTGGAAATTTTCCAACGATATACGAATAACATGAGCCTGAAGTACTTGAACGTAAATCACATGTACCATAAAGTTCAAGAATGAAATTAAGCACTGGTACGGATCTGTTAATGCGAACATAAAAACCGAAAATATCCCAAAATCAATAATCAGAAACAAAAGAGCACAGCAGATGGAAAAACCATTTGAGCTGAAAAGTCAAAATTACATCAATACAAAAAGGCACCGGACAATCACACAACCCAGATTATGGTTGCATCCTGGAAATGTGTTTAAGCAGCAGCGGATGGCTTAGAGGCAGCAGAAAGTCGAGATCGCTTTTTGGCCAAGCTTTCACTGCGCCTTTCCCTTTGTTCCTTCAAACGTGTAGCAAGAAGCTTCTGGTACTCTGCGGCCTCAGATTTGGCCTTGGCAATTCTCTTCTTCTTGTCAGAAATTCTAGCTCTCTTCCTCTGCAGAGTCAAGGGAGTCACCAACCTCTGAATCTTAGGAGCTTTGCTTACTTTCTTACCTGCAATAGTATCCAAACATAGGTTAAACGTGAAAAAATAAAATTTAAATTATTTGGAAAAGCTATCAGCACTCATCATTGTATCCAAGAAATGGACACAGTAACTCACCAGCCTTGGTAGTGAAGGTTCTGCGGTAGGTGTTGACATACTTCCTAACATCGTCTTCTTTAGAAAGGTTGAAGAGCTTGCGGATCTTTGAAGCCCTCTTTGGACCTCTCATCCTTGGCTTCTCCACATCAGTCAGCCCAGGCAACTCATTGTCACCCTTTTTAACAATTACTAAGTTCAAAACCGAGAGATCAGGGCTAACAATGCATCCACGAACAGACTTCCTCCTGCGCTCGCCATTTCTCCTACCATATCCACGGAAGCATGGGGTACCTGTTTAAACAAACATGTAGGTCTCAAAAATAAGATAAAAACGGAAACTAAACACGAAGTGTCACCCAAATAATTCAACATACCTCTGTGCAGCAAGAGCCTGACACGACCTGGTGTCAATACACCTTGCTTCATTGGGAAACCTTGCTTGTCACAACCTCCCATGATTTTGAATACATAGCCCTTGAACTCCTGTAAAATTATTGGTGGTATCATCATTAAAAATTTAAATGAGACACACCACATAACAAGTGCTAAATCATGGATGGAACTGAGCAAGCTAACTTCACTTAAAAGAAAAATGGCATACCTCACCCAGGGCATCACCAACGACCTCCTGAGAGATCCTCTTGTCCCAAAAAACCCGACTGCAATTATGAGAATAAAGAAACTATGATTTTCTCATAATAATAATAATAACAATAATAATTACAAAAAGACTGAGTTTATTATGCCATTAGTGAGCTTATATTCTGATGTTAAATAGAGATGAAGACTTTGAGATGGAAAATGACTAAGATCCATGCAATTCTCTAAAATTTGAGTTCCAGATGTGGATTTCCAATCTAACACTGACCCACGGGAGAGCATATACATGTGACATGATGTAGACCAATTTGACCATTTATCCCTACTAATGTACTTCGTATTATTGAACAATCTTCAGAGATGGACATAATATCGGATATCCCTAAATTCCTGTCCAGTGCAGATCAAACCAAGACAGTTCTGTAAGCAACAAAAAAATGATATATACCTAGCTTTCCCTGCTTGAAAAATAAAGTACAATCACGTTCCGACATATCAGCCCGTGTTGCTTGGAAAGAGCCTAATGCAAATATTTTAAAAACCAATTAAGGGAATCGTGTTTATGAAGCCCTTACCAAATTATTGTAGCATACCCGAAAACTTAAAATTGAATTTGATAGAGATAAAGGCCACATCCCAGCTAAGCGCAATAAAACTATCGAGGACAAGTAATAAATGAAGAACTTTAACATACAGTTTCATGTCATCGTCGATCTCAAGCTTCTTCTGGCATCCGGTGGTCGGATTCGCTATATTGAACTAACAAAATCGAACAGAAATTTAACAAATGGTAACAAAAATCATTCGAAAGTAAAATGAACATCACAAAGAATGATAGAAACCTTCATTCCGCGATGAAAGTCGAAGAGACCACAGAGATCGGAATGAAATCCCTGAGAAAGCTTCCTGCTCTATGCAGCAAATTAGGGTTTCTGTATTAATATAGCGTGCAGTTTATGGATTGGGCTTCATTTAGATTGCACGAAATATATTGGGCTTTTACAATTTTATAAACTTAACCGTAATTATTATTATTAGTATATGTACTTGAAAGTTAATTAGTACTTAGTGCACTTATCAACAATAAATTAAATCAAAATTTTATCAATTTATCACTATATATGTAATTAAAACAGATCATAACATCAAAAATTAATTACTCTAAATATCTCAAATTTAATAATATAATATAGATGCAATGTCAAGAAATGCAAAAAAAAAAAAATTGTTAGAATAAATTTACTTAAAACGATTTATAAATTTAAGAAGTTTGTTATAATAATCATAAATGTTATAATTTTATGCTATATGTGAGATGATAAAACTAACAAGAATAATTTCATTGTTAAATTTATTCAAATGATATCTTTTCAAATAAGTTAGGATAATACAATTTTTTTAATAACATTTTATAAACTGTCAAACAATTTATTTTAACTGTTTATAAGATATTTTTAAAACATTTATCAAAAAAATTTTAAGAGCTTACAAGTTCTCAAACATCTTATAAATTGCTTAAAACAATTTATAAGCTGAACCAAAATCGTTTAAGAAGAGCTGGAGTTTAGTTTCATTATTAATCTTAAAATAATTTNGTAGGACAGTCAAACATAAGCCCATGATATATATATATATATATATATATATGGTGAAAAAAGGAAAATGGAATGATACCATTTTATTAAATTTTATTACTAATTCAATTTGGGCCACCAGAAGATGTAGGACAGTCCAACATAAGCCCATGATCCTAACCCACAGCCCAGGATAAAAAGGAATAAATGTATATAAATAATAGTGAAATCTTTAAAATTTGGCTGCCTTTCCCCTGTAAGTTAATCTGAAAAGAAATTCTCTCACTACACCAGAAATTCAATTCAAAGCCCTAGGTCTCAATGGCGTCCACTCGAGAGGAGAACGTGTACATGGCGAAGCTGGCGGAGCAGGCCGAGCGCTACGAGGAGATGGTTGATTTCATGGAGAAGGTCGTCGTCTCCGTTGACTCCGGCGAGGAGCTCTCCGTCGAGGAGCGCAACCTCCTCTCCGTAGCCTACAAGAACGTCATTGGTGCTCGCCGCGCCTCCTGGCGTATAATCTCCTCCATCGAGCAGAAGGAGGAGAGCCGCGGGAACGAGGGCCATGTCTCGGCCATCAAATCCTACAGATCTAAGATCGAGTCCGAGCTATCCAACATTTGTGATGGTATTCTCAAGCTGCTTGATACCAAGCTGATCGGATCCGCGGCCTCCGGTGATTCCAAGGTGTTTTACTTGAAGATGAAGGGTGATTATTATCGCTACTTGGCTGAATTCAAGACTGGATCCGAGCGCAAGGAAGCCGCTGAGAACACCCTTTCAGCATACAAGTCGGCTCAGGTTAGGGTTTCTTTCTTTATTTATTTTTCCTTGACTTCCTGTACGACGAAAATTACTTCATGGATCAGGGAGATTCAAAATCTACTATCTTCCTTATATGGTGATTCGAATATAATATCTAATCCAATCTTTTGACCTCTTTAACGCGGCTCTGACAGTTTGTTTTACATATTTCTTTGATTATGCTTGTGACACCTTGGGAGAATTTTAGTGCAGGTGTGGCTGTGAAATTTTGTGTGATTGGTTTTACTTGAATTTAGACCTTATAGAGTTATGCTGAAGTTGGGGGTTGATTTTAACCTCGTCAAACACATCCAATATGTTCTTGACCTTTTATGGATCCTGCTCTGTTTCCAGTTGCAACAATAACTGGGTCACAGATTCTGTTTTTTGAATTGAAATTATTGAATAATGAGTGTGTATCCATGCTTGCAGGACATTGCTAATGCTGAATTGGCCCCTACTCATCCAATCCGGCTTGGACTGGCTCTCAACTTCTCTGTGTTTTACTACGAGATTTTGAATTCTCCTGATCGCGCATGTAATCTTGCTAAACAGGTGTGCCAAAAAAATTCAACCAAGTGATTTCAAATCCTTGTTTTATTTCTAGTTTAACTGTTTAATGGTTAAGGAACACCATTGTTCTAAAAAGCGTCGCCTAGGACCCCTTTGTTGCTCGGTCACCCACCTACCCAATTTTGCGGTCCTAGGCGGCGCCTAGTCACTTGACGGTCATCCACCACCACCACCACCCCGATTTTTAGAAAGGAAATGTCTCTAAGTGCGATTAAAAAAATCGACTGTCTAGGTTGCGGCAACGGCTCAAAATCCGCCTAAGCAATTGCCTAATTTAATATATAGATTTTTTTTATTTTTAAAAAAAATTATTCTACATATTTTTAAATCAATTCATATTGGATATAGAAGAAGAATATATCATTTATTTTGAGTTTGAATCCAATAAAGAGGAATTATTGGAGAAATACGAAGATGAACGAGAAGAATTAAACATTTAAGTAAAAAAGAAAAACTACCTAGGCCACTGCCTCGTTGGGCGGTGGATGGCTGTCCACCTATTGCCTAATGCTTTTTAGAATATCGAGGAATACACTTGGTCAATTTTTTTTATATAAAAAAGCTACCCTCTCAAGTGTATTTAGTACTTTGGAGGGTTATTTTTCGAAAATTTGGTTTGACCAAAGTTATTTTCTTAAATTTTCCCTTATTATATATAATAGATATACTATATCTATAAGTGCTACATCTTAGCATCTTCTTTGCTTTGGTGCAATGATGGAGGACATTGTTTTGATATGATTGAAAATTCAAGCTCCCTTTTTAGCTTTTTATGACCAAAATTTTTTTTTGCTTGTTTGAGTTTATGACTATGGGTCATGGATACAATGTGTACTTTTAAGGCATTTGATGAAGCGATTGCCGAATTGGACACCCTTGGAGAGGAATCATACAAGGATAGCACTCTGATCATGCAACTTCTCCGTGACAACCTCACTTTGTGGACTTCAGACATGCAGGTAGATTGTTTTGCTCATTCCTTGCAGAGTACTTCCTCCAGATTGTTTGGGTATTATGTAAACGGGGACTGATGACCTATTTCTCTCTTGTAGGATGACAATTCTGAGGAGATTAAGGAATCTGCAAAGCCTGATAATGAGTAGTAAATTATGGTCGTTTACAATTTGGGTGTATTGTTATGCTTTCCGTAGTAGTTTTCTTTAATTAATCAAAAAAATTGCTACTCGTGGCAAAAGTTTTTAGTCTTGATTGTCTAATTTGGTGACCTCTGGTTTTAGAGATGTCTTCACCTCATTGTCTTGTGATTTCTCAATCTTTGTTTCTTCTTCTAAAACTAATTTCTCCGTCAAAATGTCGGTTATATTGTGTTTATTTATCCTTGATAAACTACTTTCTTTATGAAGCTCCCAGTTTACGGTTTGGAAGCCTTTGATTGAGTATCATTCTCCTAATTCTAACTTGGAAGTTTTTGACAAGGTACATTATGCCAATATGGTAGCTGTTGCGAACCCATAAGTCGTGGCTGAACTGGGTACCCCCCCCCCCCCCCCCAACACACACACACACACTTGGATTTTGTTAAAATCCTTTGGAAAGTTGAAACATTATTAGTATAATAAAAATCAGGTAATGAAATATTTCTATTTATTTTTTTATAAATCATTTTGTTTATTTTAGAAAAATATTTTTACCCATCATGACATATTTTTTGAACCATTTTTTTAAAAAATTACTGTGAAAGTTTAATTTAAAGCCTTTGTTGGACTAAAACTTTGATACCTAACCTTCTTGATTTATTATACTCTTTATGCTTTTTTTAAAATTAAATATTTGAAAATTAATTTGAAAAAATAAAATAAAAAAGGTTTTGATGTACAAAACTAATGCAGATTTTGCTCGTTTCCTACACGTAGTTGTTGATCGTTGTATGTCCAAAGAGTTAGGTTGCTTGGACATTGGAGTATGAACAAAGAAAATATTGTGATGTGTGTAAACAAAACCAGTTTATAATTTTTCACGGGTTAAAATGTGTTCATCTCTTATGTAAAATGGCAAAATACCATATGAGAGAATGGGCATAAATCCCTTGATATGATGTGAAACGATGCTATAAAAATCCATCTTTCTTTGATCATGTATCTATAATCTATATAAGTGAGCTCATTCACGTACATATGAGCTGCAACATTGTCACATTGGAAAAAAAGATTATAATTACAAAGAAACGGAATAAAACTAGAATTTGTTCATAAAGATTACCAAAATCGCAATGAGGTAAACACATAAGACAAAAAAAAAGTAGTTTTCTCTTATCACAATTACTATTGAATTACTTGACTTGATATATAGTGGATTTGAAACTCATATGGTTTTTATTAACCAAAACAAATCAAATAATTTAAAATTCATTATTAAAGCACAAATTTAGACAACTTAGGGTCAGCGTTGCTAAAGTAAATTGATCTCATATGCATCACACACAATTTCACATGTTTTAATGTTATTACGTTTTGATGGAACGCTTCAAACATAAACGAATGATGTGTTTATTAAATAAAAGTGTAAGTCTGAAAGAAGTTATAAAATCCACGTTCAATCGTTGGTTTGCTGAAAGTCAACTCTAACATTTTCGTTGCTTTGCAATGTCATGGGTGCAAAGCCTTTCATTTATCATTTTCTCACATGTAGTTTGGTGATATCTATAGAGCAATAGTCATATATAAAAGTTAAGTACTTTAGTGGTCGAACTTTGCAACAACAATTAGTTTTTTCGAAAATATTTTATCAATTTAAATAAGTAAGATTTTTCATATAATTTACTGATAACTACAATATTTAATCTATTTAAAAAATTCACAAATTATCTTTATATATTTGCATTATCATTATCAAAATAATAATTAAAAATTATAACAAAATTTTATAAATCAACTCGATCTATATATCATGATTCATATTCGTAATAGTTATTATTTTTATATGCATCACATCATTCACTACTATATAATAAAGATTACATTTCTTCTTTGTGGCTATAACTAACTAATTTGGAAGAGAAAGACCACAGATTATATAACCTTTTCTTCATAAAAATCATTGAAAACTATTATTTTCTTCCGCATTTGCACACAAAGGCAACTTATGGGAACGGGACAGAAACATCATTTTTAAGTTATTCACTCAAAATGATACTGAAATGCCCAAAACTTCATTCAACAAATGAATCTTAGACACGGTTAACAACAACAGATGTATGACTTTTAACAATGAAAAACCAAGAACACCTCAAGGACTAACTAACAACCAACAATCTATGGTTCACTATATAGAAGTATACTCGTTTCTTGATAAAATATGTAAGAGCTACGTATACAAGAATATCATCCAAAAAAAGCTTAACTATTTGAATTTAAGAATGTGTGGAAATACTTTACTTACTCAATGCCTGGTTCCTTCCTGCTAAAACTTTTTCTAATCATCAAGAGATCTCCCATTCGACGAAACATTGTTTTTCTTCTTCTATTGGAGCTTCTATCAGTATCCGACTCATCATGTGTACCATCTAAATGATCAAAATCCTCGCTATCCGGTGTTCCTCTATCTTCAGTAAAAGCAGAAGAGTGCCTTCTTTGGTGGGACGAGACTGATTTTGGCGTGTGAATCTCAGATTTCGGTGTTTCAGCATTGACATCAAATATTGAGCCTTTCAATGCCTCGGCCTTCTCAGGGTCGTCATCTAAAACACTATCATTCAACTCATCTGGTTCGGTCATAAATTTTAAATCTTCAAGATTAAAACTAAAAGCCTTTTTCATATTTCTGCTCTCACGTTCTTGATCAGTGGAATCTGGTGAGCTATGTATTATTCCATTCTGTTCCTTAAAATCTTCGACTTTCAATTCTGTTGATGTCACTGAAAGCAATCTCTTGAACTCTTTCGCATTCTCCTTAGCTGCAGCTTCATTGATTCTGAGTCGTTTATTCTCCTGAGTAAGGAAATGCAACGCTTCCTCCTTTTCTGAAAGGCAATCCTTCAATTGAGAATTTTCATCCCGAGCAATTCCAGCAGCTGCTTTTGCAGCATTAGATTCATTTATAGCCTGTTTAAGAATGTCCCTCAACTTGTATGTTTCTTCCCTTGCAGCCCTTGTCATATTCTCGGCTGCGTTTAAGGATTCAGAGATTTTACTACTTGCGTGTTGTGCAATAGCTTTTTCCTCTTCGGCTCGTTTTATACAACTTACGAATCCAATTTCTTTAGCATTCCAAGCCAAAAGCATTTCCTCGGCTTCTAATCTAAGCCTATCTCCAGTGTTTCTGTGCAAATCTGCCTCTTGTTTCGCTTCATCTAACAGCTTTTGGTGCTTTTCATCTGTACTTCGTATCATGGACTTCAACTGTTCGGCTTCTCCCTTTACATGATCGAGCTCAAGTTGTGCAATGCTAAGTTTCTCCTTTCCTTGGTTGGCTTCTGTCGCAACTTCTTTAAGTGCCAGAGCTAAATCTTCCATGGCCTTTCTGGTCTTTTCCTCACCCTCAATAGCCAATTTTAGTTCAGTTTTTAGCGACTCAATTTCTACCATTAAACTCTTATTCTTCAGAAACGCTTTCTTTTCACCCTCCTTTGATTCTTGAAACTCAGACTCGACACCTCTGACATCTCCTTCGCTCGAATCACAAGTACCTTTACCATCACTTAGCTTCGAAATTTTACCCACTGACTCAATCCTATCTCGTAGAAACATGATTTCTCCCTTTGCTTCCTCGAGTTCAATCTTGGTTGCCTCAAGTTGCTTCGTCTGTTTGGCCAATGAATCAACCATCACCGATCCCGTATGTTTCTCCCTCCCCAATTCATCTTCTAGTTCTATAACCCTTCTCTTATTTTCCGAAACCAAAAGCATCATATCCCTTTCCTTTTCTTTCTGCCTATTCAAAGACTCGGTATTTTCAGCAAAAGCAACCTCATATTGTTGCGCTCTTTCAAGTTCCAGTTCAAGATATTCAATCTTTTTATCTTTTATAAGCAACTCATCCCGTGAACAAGATACAGCGTCCTTCAAATTCTCGAGCTCCATTTTCAGTTCCCTTACCTTTTTAGGAGACAAAGCGTCGTTCGCCCTCATATTAGCCTCCCGAGCTTCTTCTCTAGCCCCTTTAAGTTCATTGAAAACTCGATCATTTTCTACTTCACTAACACTTAACTTTTCTTTTGTTCTTTTCAACTCCTCCTCTAGCTCTCCCATCTGCTGTTGCATTGACATGATTCGATTGATCGAATTCTATATATATTACATCACAACAAAATCACCCACGAAATCCCATTTCGGTGTTAAACAAATGACATCATCAAAACTATATATACAAAAATATCAGATATGAAAATACCTGGGCTAAATTTGAATTCTTGGAAGGCTTCTTATCTAAAGATTTAAGGGCGTTTGAATCAATCTGTGAACTCAAAACACCTCCCCTACACAGCTTTGATGCAGAAAGGGTTCTTGAAAATACAGATGCATAGTTGTTCTTTTGGCCAAAATCGATCGACGCTGATCTACAAACCCCAAGGGAAACACCAAAAAAATCCAACGAAACAATTAAATATCTCACATAAAAACTCGATGATACAAAAAATATTCAAGAAAATTGACCCCAAAAAAAAACCCATCAAGATTATGAGCATGTAGCTCAGAAACAATCCGATAAAGTCTCTGTAACACTCAGAATATACCATTAAAAAATCTGTGGTACAAGAAAGGCTGCTCAAATACCTTGATTTGGAACGTAACATCTTGGTAGTATGCGTTGTTTCTCGATTCCTCGGCTGTGGATTTGCTATACTATCTTAGGAAAATCAGAAAAATTATCTGAAATTTTCTTTTAAGAAAAAAAAAAAGCACCAATTTTTATTCTGTGCGCTCGAAGACAAAGTCCAAAGTTGGCGGGTATTTGATGGCAATCTGCCGTAACGGCAAAAGTAAACGCTTACGATGTTTCCACTTGGGAAATGTTTCATTTAAGGGAAATGAAAAATCATTTTTCCTTTTTTTTTTTTCAAATGTTACTTTTAATTATTTCCCAACATAATTATGTTATTACATTACATCATAATCTAACACAATAAAATTTGAAAAACTTATAACATATTACAAAAATTAATGGCTTGCTAAGTTCGTGACGGCGTGTCGAAAATATTTTCCTTTCCTAACATAAATTATATACAATATTTGTCGATTTATCTCCTGAAACATTATCCGGATATAAATCCAAACATACTAATTTAACAACAACAACAACAAATACATATAAAAGATTTGTCTAAAATGGGAAGTAAAATTAATATTATTCCCTTATTTTGTAGAATGCACAATTTCTAAATATGTTTTAAGACAGCTGTTATTCATTTATCATGAACTAAAGAAATAAAATATCATCCAAAATTGTTTGTTTGATAATGTGAAAGTCGTAGTAGCCGTTATTCTTCGATACATATTAAGTAAACTCATGGACTGATACAAAATCACACAAAGCATGCTTATTACCTTGATAGAAGAGATATTTTTATTTTTTATTCAAGAAAAAATATTATTAAAATTAATATTGAATTATAATAATTTGTGTAACATGCTTGAAGAGCACAACAGTCTCAATATTTTAATATAAGTATACCCTTTACATGAAACGATTAAAATAATTAATTTCGTACCATCGAAATAATAAAATTTGCCAAAAGTACAATTAATATTACCACCCACGATAAATTATCGTAAAATTAATTTCATTCTCGAATTATGTTCGGATTAACAGAGCAAATTAGCGTTTGATCTATAGTTAATAGGCTGATATTTCTTACTAAAAATTTTGTCAGTTTGCCAGATATGATTTACTTGACTAACTTGTTTTATAAATTATTTTGTTAGCACGAAGATTTATTCAATGTTTACGGATTTTTTCTTCGTAAAAAAATAATTTCGGTGTCATCGATCTTTCATGAAATTATAATTATATTTATATATGAATAGTCAACGTTTTAGGATCGTTTGGCCAATAAATTTTCTCACAAAAAAAAAAAATCGAATTTGTCCAATTAATTCGAGAATTTATTAGTAGGCTGACATTGTCTTGGTGCCGGCGAGCATGACCTAGGAAAACGATCATTTATTTAACAATTCCACGCCATACGAAGCGTCCATTTGAAACTTGGACCCTATAAATTGGACTTTGTCCGATAATTAATTTATATATCCATTTTAATAATCACAATTAACATTAACATAAAAAAAATCAGTTGCTGAGGTGAATTCGGAATTCAGATATGACAATTAAATACTAATTTAATTTTTGGAACCATATTTACCCATTTTAATATTTCTTCTCTATAAATCCGTATTATTATCGACCTAATTATTAAGGTTGAGAACCTATGAAACTAAATATTATTTTTCAATGCAAAAGTATCATTTTTCGTTAGTTATATCGTGAATGTATATTGTATAATATATGCTGATTTGAGTGAAAAGTACGAAACACATGAAAAATAATGTTTTTTTATGTCCAAAGTATTATTTTTCATTGCAAATATATCATTTTTTTATGATTGTGTCATGATAAAATAGATTTGAGTTAAAATTATTAATTTTTATATCAAAATATTATTTTTATTACAATTATGGACCTGATCGACACGTTTAACTGATATAAATTTATGACATCATCGTACAAGAGACTTACTTTATGGAGTAACTAACTTTCGGTATGTTGGTAGAGTCTTTTCATAAAATATCTTTCATATATTTTTAAACACAAAAACTCTTGTGAGACGATATATTATGTCAATTTTGTAAGACATGTCTTTTATTTGATCAACCATGAAAAAATATTGTTTTTTATTGTAAATATATACATGGTTGAATGTCTGACGAATAAAGATACGTGAGACCATCTCGCAAAAAACCTACTATTTATTAAAACGCCAAATATATTGCAAAGCTAAGTATATATTTCTCCACTTCTTATTCAATTTTTTTCCACATAAATTAAAATACAACAAAATTTTTAAATTTCACTCCCAAATAAATATAAAAAAAACTAGTCTCGAACCTCTATGCTTCGGATTTTTCGTTAAATTTTGTTCTTGTAAAATGTTGCTTCGATAGTTCGTAGTTTATGTCAAGTTTGGCATGCATCATAAAAAAACATGATAGATAAATCATCCATGCTTCTACATCACAATTGAATGCCCATTGTTGGTTGGTTGAATTCTTGCCATCTTGGCCCAAGTTTTATCCCAAATCGAGTTAGACATGGGCCCAGATGTTTGAGCCCAAGTTGAATATTGGATTTGTTGTTAGGAATGAACTCGTATGTGATATCTTATTATTTTTAAACAATTAACCTTAATTTGTAGGAAAGTCCATGGGCCGGGGCGGGGCCTCCGTCCCCTAATTCCATCATTGTCTCTATATTCACATAGATCCGTGCTTTTCCCCTAGCCCAAACCACGAGAATTAAATCATCATTCCCGTTTAAAATATTAATAAAACAGGATGAATCTTCGAACCAAAACTTATTACTATTATTATTTTTGGGACGGGTTCGAGGATAAAGATAATATCCCTATACACATACCTGATTATTTCGGAGATTTTTTAAAAAAATTCTGGATCCCCGTTCCGTTTCAACCATCCCTATTTGGAGATATCAAGTGCTCAAATTAAGGTGTATTCTTATGTTATCGTACATTGTTGAAGTCATGCAGACACAACAACTAATCAGAGTGTAGATTAGAGTGTTATTTATCAAACCGAATTTCGGTTTCACAAACGTTGCATACGTAGTTTTTTGTTATTTGATTTGATAAATGTTTTGGATGGACTTAACTTATATTAGTTTTGTAAACCACAAGTTTTTCTAGTGAATTTTTTGTCATGAGGTAACGCTCACACTCGTGGATGATTAATTATGTCTTATTTTATTCATCAAAGTTTAATTATATGATAAATTATATTATTTCGCTGCATATTGTATTAAGATGTTATAATACTGCACACAACACCTCCATTTGAATCTCCATATATTTAGTACTTTGAGATGTCAAACAGATTAAATTAAGAATTTCAAATTGCTTGAAACCTTGGAAGTGGTATTTATTATTAATTAATAAATAGATTGTTTTATCTAATCAAAAAATAAAATAAACTCAAAAACAATATTTGAAAAATATACCAATATAATTATATTTCATACGGAATTTAATATACTTAAAATTAAATTTTATATATTCAATACATTTAAAATTATTAACTTAAAAAAAGCCCTCAGTCCAAACCCATCTGCCGTAAAGAACCGAGATCAGAGAACTATTCCAGTTACCGATCGAGACGCTCGCGTATTGCTCTCTAACCACTCTGTTTGGCATCTTTTTTAGCATAAACCAAGGTTAGTTTTTCTTCCATTTTGTGGTGTCGTTTCTTTTGGATTTAGATTCAATGGATTTATGCTCTGAAGTTGGTTTGATTTCGAGATAATCACTCAAAGACCTATGTTTTATTATTATTTTTTTTAATGTTGGATTTTGATTTAGTTTGGTTGTCCAGAATCATGATTCAAACGACCTTTTAAGTTTAAAATTTTAAAATAATTAAGGAATATATCCTAAGAACAACTTTGGAAGCCGTGATTCGAATGGGATTTTAGCGTTTAAGATGTTTAATGAAATTGGGTAGATGGAAGAAGCACTGTAGATGAAATTTCAAATCAATAGGAGGAGTGAGCATTGACAAATTTTTTGAAATTGTAGTCCGAAGTTTAATCACATAAATTTCTTAATACCTATAGTTATATAATTAGTTATGATTATTTTTGAAATTTAATATTTTCTGATACTATCTTGTTTATGAAATTCAAGTCTGAAAACTTGAAAGATATATATTTTGTATAAATGCGAGTTTGGCTCATTGATTTACACTAAGTTCTGTATTTTATTCGAAGTTTTTTGGGACCAAAAGACATTTGAACTTGAAATTATAATTCAAGGATTTTGATAGCTTATTTTCTTCAAGTGAATTTTGTCAAATTATAAAAAGATTTGATGAAATCTGGGAGTGGTCTTGGATTAATCAGCACATTTTAAACTGAGTTTGATTTACGTTTTGGATCGAAACAAATAAGTCGAGGTTTTTTTTTTGGATATTTACAAACTTTAGTTCTCTTAAGTGTGAGATTAAATATTTTAAGGGCTTTGTGATGTTGATAAAATATTATTGGGATTAGATTTAAGTTATCAATACTTTTGAACCATTAGAACTTTTCTGATCCTATGAATTTGGATATTTACAAACTTTAGTTCTCTTGGAATTCTTTATGTCAGTATTCTGTTTTGGTATGAGAGTTATTTCTTGGTTTATGCGGATCAACCTGTTATGTGTATGACAAAGCATGTAAGACATCTCTTATTTCCCCATCGTCAACATAACACGTACATCTGTTCCGTTATGTTCCAGTTCTGTTCTATCTATCATGTGAGCCCTCTTGGTTCCTGTGGACTAAAGTGTTGCGTGTACGATCATGCATGTGAGTCACCTCATGTTTCCTTTGGTCAACGTGCTTCATGATTGAATTTTGAGGTGTAATCTGTTATTCTGACTCCTCCTGAATTTTGGCATTTTGTTTGCATGTGTATTTATTATTTTTGTTATGATAGCTTTTGTCGTTACCCTTGAGGCCGATTTAGTGGCCGGAATCAAGGGTGGGTACTGAGTTTATCGCACTGTTGTTAAATTTAAACTTTTCAAATTATGATCCGATTGGAGGTGTATGTAGAATATGTGGAGGAGACAGTCTGAGTAAGACGGTGAATTAGGAGTTTGATTTGTGGGGCTGGGACATGATCATTTATTTTGGGATCATTAGAATTTCTTGGTATTATTTTGTCAACATTTTTTTATTTATTTGAACATTATATCCCCAGGAATTTCATAAAGCATTTTTTGTTTGTGTTTTTATTGTTCTCTTTATTAATGGATGTGGATTAAAATGGTTAAGCGTTTTCGTGATGAGTGGTTTTCTTTTTCTTTTCTTAGGCTTAAACCGATGGAATTGGTTATTAGCATTTTTAAGAAAAAAATTATTCGAAATTAACAAATTAATAGGCTCATTCAAAAAGAAAACAGTATTTTCTAACAACTCGGTTGATCATATTTTTTGCACTCGATTCATTGAGGAAATCCAGGCTCTACAGCTATAATTTAAAATATATTTTGATCTATATAAATCAATTAAACAAATGTGAAAGTTTTATTTAGAGCCAAGGATCCATTAGTCTAGGCGTAAGGGTCAGGTCCCAAAGACCTACGAAGCCTTTGGTTACAGTCACACTTGTGTTTGTATAGAAAAAATTGGAATTTGAAGTTCTTTTATTGAGTTAGAATTAATTATACAAGATAGAAACATTTGCAATTGGAATTGAACTATCTTAAAATTGTAACTGCACTTTTATTTTTGTTCTTTCCGAGGAGGTTCCATAATTAAAAATTGGTCATTTTTTCATACCAAATCTATGCATATAACCTAATGAATGACATGAGGCTACTTGCAACATTATTGCTCTTAATATTGTTTTGTTTTTGTGGTTTGTTGTTTCAGGTACGAAAGGAAAATAAACATTAGTTGAGAAAGAAATTCGTCAGGTATTTAGTTTTCTACTCTTGAATAATTTAAGTGTTCTATTTGAGATATTATGTGCAGAAAATTCTTATTTATTTATGATTTGTGCAAGTGTGGCCTATATATTAACTTTATTCTTTACTTCACCCAAACACGAAGCACTCAGATAGTTGCACCAAGTCCTCACCACCCTCCTCAACCCAAAAAAATAACAAAATCGAATCAAGTTCATCTGAGAGCAGAAAAAGAATTTGTTTGCTTAAACTATTAACCCTGTCATTACCTTTTCTCTTTCAGCCATAAAATTTTACAAAATGTCTGGACAAACCCAGCGCTTGAATGTTGTTCCGACTGTTACAATGCTCGGAGCTATGAAAGCTCGACTTATCGGGGCCACAAGAGGCCATGCGTTGCTCAAGAAGAAGAGTGATGCTTTGACTGTGCAATTTCGACAAATTCTCAAGAAGATCGTCACAACAAAAGAATCAATGGGAGATATCATGAAAAGTTCTTCCTTTGCACTTACCGAAGCTAAATATGTGGCTGGTGAGAATATCAAGCACATTGTTCGTGAAAATGTCCAAAGTGCGTCACTTAAGGTGCGATCGCGTCAGGAAAATATTGCTGGGGTAAAACTTCCTAAATTTGAACACTACGTCGACGGAGAGACTAAAAATGCCTTAACTGGACTGGCAAGAGGAGGCCAACAGGTTCAAGCTTGTCGTGCAGCATATGTGAAATCTATCGAGCTTCTTGTTGAGCTTGCCTCTCTCCAAACGTCATTCTTGACCCTTGACGAGGCAATCAAGACCACAAATCGTAGAGTCAATGCTTTGGAGAATGTTGTAAAGCCACGATTAGAGAATACAATAAGTTACATTAAGGGAGAGCTAGATGAATTGGAAAGGGAGGATTTCTTTAGGCTGAAAAAGATACAAGGCTACAAGAGGAGAGAGCTTGAGAGACAGCGTGAATCTGCCAAGGCCTATGCCGATGAGAAGGTTGCAGAGGAAATTTCTTTGAAGAGGGGCATTTCTGTTAATTCAGCACACAACATGTTGTCCCAGGCTATGCAGAAAGATGAGGACATAATCTTTTGAATCAATGTTAGTTTAATCAACTCAAGTACTGTATGTGGCTTTGCATAGCCCCTTGTTTTATTCGGCGCAAGAGATATTATGTATCAAAATAAGATCGCATGCTTATTGATATTTATCTCGTCAGTTTTTTAAACCTCAATTGTGAGAATTTTCTTGGTTTAGGCTTTCCTTGGTCTACCATTACAGCACTGGTTGTTTCTATTGCTCAGTAATGTAGTGAAACCAAGTTTACTCCACGAACTATTGGCATATACGTAATATCTTGACGTTGATGTACTAAATAAATGAATTAAAGAGAGAGCGGCTCTCGTGCGCGCGATGTGCTTGGTGCTCTTCCTTTGGAGAATTTCGGTATAATATTGTTGCCACCACTCGTTTTTCTGAATCTGATACTGGTGTGGTGCTCGTGTTAGTTCTGGACCTGGACGTTTTTTGTGCTTCCAATGGTAGAGATCGTATGAGAATGAAATGAGAGAAAGACGAGCTTTTGGAAATTATTTTTAAAAAACGTATAAAAATAGCAACTGTCAAGTAAAAGTTGTGGAAATAGTCCTGAAGATGTACAAGAATGGGTGTGGTCATTTTTTATGTTTTTTTTAATAAAAAAAATAGACCTCTGTAGTGTCATGACTTCTTTGCAATTCGATCGAATTACTTCATTATGTACGCAAATCCACATCGAGATATGGGGCAATCACATTTTATACATTCATTTGTAACTGCATGATTGATGTATAGAGGATAAGATATTGAATTCATCTTCAATTTGTTCCATGTTAGATTTAAGTTTTACAAAAGATTACATGCTTGATATGATAGACTACGACGAAAATGACCATTTTATTCTCACCCCATGTCTATACAATACTAGGTATATTATTGAAATTCAATAAGAATTGTCATTCTATCCATTTTAGAATATAGGAAGATCCAGGGTGCATTTTTTCGATAATCCAACCATCCATGATGCACAAAAGTATTTGCTTGAAAGAATTTGCTACATCAATATAATAGACATGAAATCCACAACCTAACTTCGAAAAAGATGAATATTGTTCACTTACTGGTGTGACAAGAAAGTTAATACCACCATAAAGTAAAACTAAAAGGTCACAATTCTGAGTCAACATAGATCGTCTTTCACTACTGGTACTACTTATACCAGTAACCTGCAAGGGTACTAAAACTAAAATTTGAAACGATCTACTATAGTGCTAGAACTAACTACAGACCAACCAGAAAAGCCTAAGCACGTTCTCCCCTGATCCTGCGGGCAAGCTGGATGTCTTTGGGCATGATTGTCACACGTTTGGCATGGATGGCACACAAGTTAGTGTCCTCGAAGAGACCCACAAGGTAGGCCTCAGCAGCCTCTTGAAGTGCCAAAACAGCATGGCTCTGAAAACGCAGATCAGTCTGCAACAGCACAATCAAGATATCAGCCAACACATTTGGAAAAATAAACGAGCCATAATTCTAAATGTGATCAAACAGTGACAGAAGAATCTCCATAATACCTTGAAGTCCTGAGCAATCTCGCGAACAAGCCTTTGGAAAGGTAACTTCCTGATCAAGAGCTCGGTACTCTTCTGGTACTTGCGAATTTCACTGGTATCCGTAATCAGTTCGAGTCAACAATCACTCCGTACAAAATATATATCATTGTAATGAAGGGAGAAGGAATAACTCACCGAAGAGCAACAGTCCCAGGACGATAACGGTGAGGCTTCTTCACCCCACCAGTAGTTGGGGCCGACTTACGGGCAGCCTGAATAAAAAATTATACCAAGTTAAACCCATTAAAAATTACCAGAAACAAAGCATATATTAGAAAGCACTCGAATCAGAGAAAGAAATAAACCTTGGTAGCAAGCTGCTTCCTGGGAGCCTTTCCTCCAGTAGACTTACGAGCAGTTTGTTTGGTACGGGCCATCTGCAGTGTCATAAAGATATCCAGAGCATGTCATGGAAAGAGTCTCCATAGTCTCTCGCATGAATATAAACTTGAACTCAAAATTCATGAAGGCACGAAAAAAACAACTTAATTATTGTGAGAATCGCAAAATAAACATCCTGCATACACAATTCTGGAACAAGAAATTCATCCAAGCAAAACAGAACGCCAGAAACCTCAAAAGATAGTAAGTTCTAAGGATTCCTCGACGTGCAGACCGTGAGAAAAATTAGTTCATCAAAACCACGGAATTGTGAAGTAAAATAAAAAAAAAACAAGAATTTAATTAGTTCATCAAACACTGTAATTCCCATCCATGCAAAAAAATAGAAATCGAATAGACGAGTAATACCTGATCGTAAAATTTCAAATCACAACAAAATCATAAAACATGTAAACAAAAATTTAACCACACAGATTGCGCTAACTTGATTTCTCATCACGAAAATTCAATTTGAATATGTAAAAACACTAATTACATCCCAGTAATCCATAAAATATTCAATAAAAATTGAATTCACAATAGTAAAACGTAAAAGCGGCGTCTCACTTGGACACGAGGTAATCTATTTCTCTTGGATTTGTCGGAGGAGAAAGAGCAAATTTCAAATTAGCTGTAGATTAATCGATATATATAGGCTTGGAAAATCGACGGTCAAAAAAATTTGTGCTTATCTTTTATCTGACGGTAATGAATGAGGTTAATTGTGTTTTCTCTAGTTAATCAACGGTTGTGATGTCAAGTTAAGATTATGACAGGGATCGACAAAGTCGTCGCACGTTTGCATAAACCCAAAAAACATAAATTCTTCCTCAACAATATGTTTGGAATTTGATTTGGAACGGGATATTTGGTTAGTGTTATTTAATTATTGGATTTAATAATTAAAATTAAGATTATTTGATATTTAAAATTTTTGTTTTACTTATGATTTTTAAAATCTCTTTCTTTGGTAATAATATTTAATAATCGTATATTATTTATTTATATATGATATACAAGAAGAATGGTTTTATAAATATAAGAAGATTATTTTTTTATTAAATAAAATTTTAAATAATTTAAAAAAAAATCATCGAAAGAAAATTGACATAAAATCATCAAATTATGATAAATCAGGTTTTTAATATTAAAAAATATAGTAAGTCTCTTGTAAGACTGTCTCACGAATCTTTATATGTGAGACATGTCAACCCTACCAATATTCACAATAAAAAATAATAATATTAGCATAAAAAGTAATATTTTTTCATGGATAACACAAATAAGATATTCGACCTACGAAATTGCTCCGTGAGAACGTCTCACAAGAATTTTTGTGATTATATTGTTGATAGTGTGCTAAATTTATAATAGATAAAACTTATATTATTTCCTCAAACATTTTGACAAAAATATTTAAAATAAATTTATATCAAATAGATACAAAACTTAACAACTTAGAATCGTCTTGAGGTCAAAACAACTTTACAAGTAAAGTAAATTTTGAACACGATCTATTCACTACATGTAGAACATCTTTTTTGTTTACAAAGTTAGTCATTGATTTAACATTTCCTTCTTCATTACTATACCAGAAAGTATGCTAAAATGACACAAATGTTTTTGGGATGACTGCTCGTACCAAGGTGTTAATTTTTCAATATATCGTTCGGTTTATTATATTTGTTCGGTCGAAAATAAGATTTATTTCATCCTATTTCTAGAGTAATATCCAAACATTTAATCTAATGCTTGTAAATGAGTCACATGTTTATGTTCACGCTATCCAATATACTGAATTCCATGAAAAAATTATATAAGTTTCTTAATAGAAATGTTACTAGAGTCACCTAGTAACAACTCATATACTATGATCAAACTATATAAACATTACTTGATCACCTCCTCCTCCCCTTTTCTCCCCATATCTTTAATTGTTGGACAGTGCCAAGAGAGACAAAGCTCTATATCACCAGTCCCATACAAAATTGTCTTGAGTTGGCTGTTCCTAGGTATGTTTGATCTTTTAACTTTAGCCTTATTTTGACATGATTGTCTTCTTTTATTCTTCTTGTTGTGGGGACCAAGATATTGTGAAAACCTGAAGTTCAGTTCCATTC
The DNA here is from genome assembly GCF_012295235.1 of Primulina huaijiensis. Taxonomy (NCBI): domain Eukaryota; kingdom Viridiplantae; phylum Streptophyta; class Magnoliopsida; order Lamiales; family Gesneriaceae; genus Primulina; species Primulina huaijiensis. The sequence goes on along the minus strand of NC_133308.1, from coordinate 26,363,856 downwards.
TTCGGAGCAGTACCAGTGGAGGATGGGGGCTTGATCATCAGAAAACAAAGTGCTGCAGGATTCCTCACCGAAAAAATTGTGCTCTTCAATTTTAAAAAATTCTAGCTGGAAATTCGCCTTGCGGACATCTCCAAGAACACTCGTGCTCGCCTTCAACTCTGAAAGCAGTGAGATTGGATTCATAGAAGAAGTGGAGCGATTCTGGATATGGTGAAAGATCCCAGCAGATGAAGACATTGCTGCAGTCGGGCTATTGCTGTTGTCCTCGTTCAAGATTGCACTTGAATCAGCACTATCAGAGCATCCATATTTAAAATCACAGAAATATGAAGCATCCACCATCAATGCATTGCTTTCTTCCCCAGAATTTACAAAGTTCAGCTGGGTGGTGGATTCTTGATCACATGAAGATAGCGATTTATGGACCAAAGTTTCGAGTTTAGTTTGGTCTTCATCAGACACCAATGCCTCTTCCTTTCCCCAAAGATTGCTCTCACTTCTACCATCTTCATTTTGCTTTAATTTCAGCTCTTTAATCTACAATACATAAATTCCAAACAATCATTAAGTGACTGATTCACTCAACATGGCAATATACAACACACAAACACACACATAGTTAATAACTTAATATGCCACTTATGTGCAAACCGAAATACGAACCCCTGATCGATATCCTAGCGACTTATGCACATATAATATCTTGTTGGCCTATCTGATACCCCACCATAGAATTCACTTTCTCAATGGTTCTACCTCTCTGGAATCGACACAACAGTAACTTTCATACTTCTGCTCAATGCGTAAATCAAAGACGGAGAAAGCACCCAAGGTGTATGAGAGCAAGTTGTGGTGGATCCGTAACAAAGCCATAAATAACCACATTAAAGTGATGAAACCACCTCAACGAAATCGAAACCGATTCTGTCTATGGAACTCAAGATTATGATCTCCTACACTTTCTCAAAATTTGAAACTCGTATTTACATACAGTAGGCATGAAGGATTGTTACCTCGTTGATTAAAACTTCATTTTCGCACTGAAGCGTTTCATAATTGTGCTGAAGAGCATCATAATTCACTTTGAGGACGTCAAAATCTCTTTCAAAATGCTTCGTTTTCGACCGTGCACGGCGGTTCTGGAACCAAACAGCCACCTGTCTCGGCTGCAAACCAAGCTCTTGGGCCAGCTTCACTTTCCTCTCGTGTTCAAGCTTGTTTTCAACCTCGAAATTCTTCACCAAAGCCTTAACTTGATCCACACCCAATCTTCTCTTCTTCTCCAAACCATGGCCGGATTCTTCACCGCAAACTTCTTCATCTAAGCCTTCTTGCATTGCCTGAAACTCCCCTGTATACATCTGATTGTTTTCTTGAAAGGGAAGGGGAAAAATCAGCAGCCCTGTAAATGAACACGTAATTATAAATCATACTACTTGAAGAAGAAATTAAATGATCGAATCTCGATTTCAAACATATTATTCCCATGAATCAATAGACTAAGGCAAGAAAACATGATAAAGAGAATATTTTTCCCAGCTCAAATCACCTGTATATTGTGGACAGATGGTCTATATCAGATCTTTTCAACCTACCAACTTGAAGACAGGAGCTCAAAAGAGGGTATGTTACACGGTGTGTGTGATTTATGGAATCTAACTGTGTGTAAAGATAAAAATCCCATCACACAAACAATCCCAAAAGGCACAAATTTGTACGCTTGTAAACTCAACATGGCCTCTAATCTCAACTGAGAACTCCTTTTCACCCATTATTGCCACCAAAAAAAGAAAAGAAACCCAAAACCCACGAACAAGAAAGACCAGAGGGAAAAGAAATCAAATGCCCAGAAGCATAACCAATCAAAAGCTGAACTATTTTCTTTTCTCGAGCAGAGGCAAAAGAAATCAAATGCCCAGAAGCATAACAATCAAAAGCTGAACTATTTTATTTTCTCCCAATATGTTTGCATATGATTGCTCAATAATCTTCTCCAACCAAAGTCCAATAGATTAGTTCTTCATCAGGAAGCTAGTCTTTTTGACACCACCAGAGTGAGAAAGAAACCCAACTGGGGCCACAAGCATGGTTAGAATCTGACCGGGGTTGGGAACATTTTGCGAACTTGAGTCAGATGAAATGAACCCCAAATTGAAGACAAATGCAAATTCTTGGTCGACAAAAATTTCCAACAGTGTACAGCGCGATCAATGATCATGAGTTGGGGATTTGGGTGTTACAGTGTGGTACCGTTTGAGTACTTCCAAGTATTAATATAAATACTCTAATTATATCACTTGTTTTGTACAAATATTATTTATCTCGATCAATCAAATTATTAATTATTTATTTCACATCAATCAAATTCGTAATAATTTATCTCACATCAATCAAATCAATAATATAAAATTACGATATTACCCTTAATAAATAATATTATTAATATTCTATTAATATTTTCAACAAGAACAAAATGGTAATATCATATTATCTCAAATTTAATCAATCAAATCAATTAAATCAAACACTATATTAACTATCATTTTTATTTATTTTATTATTACAAAATATTACTTATCCTCATACTATATATCTCATATCATGAACCAAACGGTACCTGTGTGTATAATTTCAAAGTATGATATCATAAAAAACTAAATATTATTTATATTATAATTTTTTAATAAAGAAATAAAGGAGGTCGAGTTATAATTTTTTATTTTTTTTTATCTTATTTCATAAATAAACAGATCTTATCATCGAATAGAACTACATTGATGTATTGTGTCGTGAGAATTATTAGTGCAAAATTACAACTATAAATTTTCCATCCAAATAGTGATAATCATTTAGAAAATTTAGAGGGTGTTGTTCAATGTACTTATTCTATAAGCACTTATTCGAGTGTATGGATTTCTTACATCCAAACTAATGAAACATAACAATGACACAACACAAATATTGGTCGAGAGAGAGTTTTTCAATATCCTTACAGTCGCTAAAAATTATCAAAAGTAGCATAATTACAATTTTTACGGGCTATGATATTCTCAAGGTCTTTATATTTATGCTATAATGCCAAATAAATAATCATTAATTGAATAAAAAGTGTTTTATAGAATATTATAATATAAACTCACATCCATAAGTTGGTTTGTCATACATTTATCCTAATAGTATCAATAATGACATCGACTTAAGTTAATTTATTTTAAATAAAAATAATTTAAAACAGACAAAATAATTACTAATGCAAGTAAATTTTTTTTTGACAGCAAAACTTGTAATTTTATTGAGATAGATCAATTGTTACAAGATTTATTAACCACGAAGTAAACTCGCCATTCATCCACACAAAAGATGAATGGTAATAAGAAGAAAAGTGAACAATGTTACGAGATACATTATTAGTCAATCTATTCTCATGAATAAAATATGCAACTACGGGTTCTTTTACAAGGTTTATGATTTCTGAAACACGTAGACCCGCATAACCAATGTCTTCCTTAGAGTTCGTGACTGCTTGCATCGCCAATAAGGAATCTGTCGTTGCTTGAACATCATAGAACTGTTTGTCATATAGTATCTTGATACCTTCCTTGATGACCTCTAGTTCTCCTATAAGCACTGAAATATATTTTGGTATTTGTTTACCACAGGCCAAAAAGTAGTCTGCCTTGATTGTTTTGGAGTACTCCACCCACACTGTATTGATTCAGGTTCTCATTGACACATGCATCAACATTCAGCTTGAGATCGGTCTTTTCTGGTTTCTTCCTTCTATTGACCGAAGATTGCTTCTTAGTAGTCGTTCTATCAGCAAGTCTAGCATCTTGGAATTCAGAGAGAGAGGTTCGACTCCAAGTAATGGTCATTTCGTTCAAGTGCCTATCATTACCATGAAGGATAGCTAGCTTTTCTTTCCAAACGGCCCAAGTTTGTATAGAAAATATTTCGAACTCACCTCGTGATAGTTGCTCACTCATCCACCAAAAGAAGTCCATCGTGCAAGCCTTTTTTGCTACTTTCATCACTTGGTAGTATTCTGTATCCTTCCAGAGCCATTTGACAAACTCACAGAAGAATAATGAATGACATGTAGAATCAGACTTTAAATGATAAAATGAGCAATTCCCACAAACCTACACATAACGGTAAAACTGATTCTGATTTGTAGGTATGATGTCTTGTGATACTCACAACCAAAAAATACATACCTTCGGCGGTAGGGAGAGGATCCAAATAAAATACCACCATTTTTGCATTGAATGCTCAGACATGTTGTGCGGTGGTAAGAAAAGTCCTCTTTGTAATCGATAATCATCTCACACTGAGTAGTGACCTTTGGGATCAAACCGCCAAAATCTTGTATCACACGAGTCTTGGGCCAAGGGAGGCATCTTTATTATTTCTTCTGCAATAAAAAGGTTGAAATTGTTCCTGATTAATATGATATCCCAAACTCCATTCTCAATCAAGGAGTTCACTGTCGCATCTCTTTGCCATGCCTCATTTGGAATACCTATTTTTTTTTTTATGTCAAACTTGATGCCCAACTATCCTCAAATATTTTAATTGATTATCCATTGCCCAAGAGATCTCCAAAAAGTAGTATATGTTATAAGCATGTGCATGTTTGTAGCTTGGAGATGAATTTGCTAGCTCTTTCATAATATAAACTCTTATCAAATATAAATAAGACATACTATACTTATTACATGAAGAAAAAAAAGTTATATTTAAATACTTATTAATGATTACAAATAATGTACCTTGAATAAAGATGTATTATTTTATCTTTTTCATCTAGACCCAAAGGCCAAATCCCTAACGCCAGGTCAAAGCTACTATATGAGATAATGAGCAGCTACCTCTCTTGGTCCATGTTTCTCGAGCAAACTGCATTCATCCTTAAAAAAAACAAAAAACAAAAAACACGAAATTTCCCACGTAGAATCGATAATTTTCAGGATCCTATGCTTTTAAATCACAAGCATCAATCATTTGAAAGTGAACTCGAAATAGAGTCGATGTCTTTGTAATTCATACATATTAGGTTTTGAAATGCAATTGTTTTTGCGTACGATGTTCGGTACTCTTTTATTTTTCTTTCTTTTTTTATCCGTAAGTTTTGAAAATTAACTAATATTTTGATAGTAGTCAAATAATACTCTNCTCTTAGCATAAAAAGTAATATTTTTTCATGAATGACTCAAATAAGGGATTCGACCCAAGAAATTGATCCGAGAGACCGTCTCACAAGAGTTTTTGTGTATATATATAGATATATATACCAAGTCGACACCAAAAGAAAAAAAATTATCCAAGAGAATAAGGTGTAATCTACCTTATAAGAGATTACACAATTAATTCACTTGATGAAAAGAGATGGCATCCCTTTGAATTCTCCTTATTGTGATTTGAAGTTTGGCAAGTGGGTTTAGCTGTAGAATAATAATCTATTATGAAAGCTCCGTCCCACATAAAACCAGTGTCCAGGTACGTACCTAGCGAGATGAACCCCAAATGAAACAATTAAATCAAAAAATACAAAATTTTATGATTATTTTTTCTCAAAAAAATGAATTTTTAGAATATTTTCACAATTTAGAAAATAATAATTGGTTTTGATTTCATTTTACAACATTCAATTCCTGAAAATATACTAGATGTTCGGAAAAATCGACCCGGAGTTGGATCCCATCCCAGCTTCTGGGGTGGCTTCATCCCTAACATTGATGATTCATATTGATTCTAGTCGAACCCAAATTAAGCAATTACTGACGACTTTGAGAACATTAAGTTCGACACAAACAAGATAAAATGCGTCAAGATAAAAGTCTGACATGAGCTCATCTACTTTCGAACGAATTCCAGTGGCTCGAACAATATGATTCAATTCAAGGGATTCTTTCTTCATTGATAAACTCAGGGGTACATCAAGACATACCGTAACTTCACTACCATATTATCACGAGACCACACATCATATATAAAGTTAAATATTCTTCTGCTGAAAGGCATAATTTTAAAAAAAAAAATTTGGATTATGTTCCAAATCACGTCATGCATGCATTTATGAGCTTATTTTTTTAATTAGCATAAATATTTTAAACTTTAAGATAGTATAAAAAGCAGATTAAAATAGAATATTATAACAAAAAATACAAAAATTTATGTTTAGTTTTTTCACAATTTAGAGAATAATAATTGGTTTTGATTTTATTTTACAATATTCAATTCCCAAAAATATTATTATATTATATTTTGATCAGATTGTCTTCATATATATGCAATCATCCTCATGAAGAGGCCAGGATTTCAGCTCTATCCAGGATAGAGGTGGGTACGGTACGGTATACCGTACCGAACTACGGTACCGTATATCGTATCGTACAATTTTTTCATACCGATATCGATACTGGAAATTCGGTATACCGAATTTTCGATATGAAAAAGTTCATACCGGATACCGTACCGACACCGAAAATTTTGTCGGTATACCCAATATACCGAAAAAATGTCTGTATACCGAAAATATTTTCGGTATATCGACATTTTTTCGGTATACCGAACTTAAATTTTTAAAAAAAAAAATTATTTTCGGTATATCGATTTTTTCGGTAATCTCGGTATTTTTTTGGTACGTTATTTCGGTATTTCGATATTTCGGTATATTTTCCCAGCCCTAATCCAGGATACAGTTTTCACTCATATTCGTTTAAATTTCGAGAATGTTTATGCTCTCTTTGATCGATTTGTCGTTCTTTTTTCTTCAGGTTTTAGTTTTTTTTTTTCTTCCTAACTCCTATCTTTTTATGGATTAAGTTGAACTCCTTTTATTTTTAACAGTGAGCAACAAGGTTTATGGTTCACTCTAACGGTCGTGGTGATTACTGTTATAATTCTAATATCATTTCACGAAAATAGTCGTGGCTCGTATTTTTAATCATTTTTAGAAATGGAGAATGAAAGCAACGAGAATCAATAAAGTTTCAATCTTACCATTTGGAGGAATATGATAATGCAATCAAACACGAGATCGGAAGTGAATTACAAATCAGATCAATCTGTTAACGAAAAGATCTTCCATGAGATTTAAAAAGATCAACAAAAATATATACCTGATACATCTGTATCATAGAAATATTGTGCAAATAGAAGAACCATAAAAAAATGTCTACAATTTAATATTTACTCGTAATGCATCCCAACTTATGGTCAGGAATGAATTAAAAGTTGGATTAATTTGTTAATAGAATAACTTCAGATGATATTTAAAAAATGACCATAAAAATATTCATAATTTAATGTTTATTATTTAAACGTAAATTTTTTTTTAAAATATGATAATGCAATCGAACACGTGCTCAGAAAGTGAGATAAACCTGTTAATCAAACGATCTCCAAAGAGATTTTGAAGTGGTCGATTTACGATTTAATATTTATTACTCGTAATAGAGCATAACAATAACATTGTGTTTGGAATCTGGAATTCGATAGGATTTGGTGAGATTTAGAATTGAAAATACCATTTTAATATTTGGAAAGATGATATTTCAAAATAGAATTCGATGAGATTTGATTTAAGCATGTAAAATCTTTGCAAAATAGATAAGATTTCATGGAACTTGAGACATAAAAAGAAATCAAAACATTTTTACTAATAAGTTTTTATAACTTGCTTAAAAATTTTAAATGTTCTTCCAAATTTTATAAAGTATCATTTATCCAAAAATATATATTATCAATTAACAAAGATTGATAGATCCTATCTATAATAAGGTACAGAGCGCAATACGATTGTGGCTCTAATAATAAAAATCATTAATTGCAAGTTAGTAAAACACAAATTGTTATCATGCTAATGTTGTAGAATGAAACTTGTGAGACGGTCTAAAATATTTTTATTCGTAAGACGACTCAACTATTCTCATATTTACAATAAAAAGAAATAATTTTTCATGGATGACTTGAATATTTGTCATATGTGAGACCGTTTCACATGAGTTTTTTTGTTAATCCAATTTGTACAAATATATAGTTATATATCGAGTACCCGAGACAAATTTTTTTTATATATTGAGTTGTTTTTTTTTACTCTTAACAAAACGAATTAAAATAATTATATTTTCTTCGTATTAAGATAATGCTAGTGATACTTAGATCATTCACTATAAGTTAGTTTAAAAAAAAAAAAGATAAATGATTTTGTCTGACCGAATTTTCTTAATTCGTAATCGAACAATTTTCGTAAGATTTAATTTCCTTTTTTCGAGCTATTTACATATATGGATATAATTATGTTTATTTTTATTTTTTTGTATGTTCTTGATATTATTCTATTTCTTTTGGTGAAACAATATTTACTTTCCCAAATTCATCTCCTTCCAAATTGTTTATTATTATGGTGTCCTCTAAGTATAAAAAGATTTCGATTTTAGTCTATTTATGTATTGGTATGTGATATTTTTGATTTTGTATTTCGTTGAATCAATTATAATAATATAATCATTTTTTATTTATCAATTTTAGTTCTTATCGTCAAATCATATAAATAAATGACTAATATTTGTGTTAAAATTTATAATTACGTTGTGAACATACTTGTATATTTTAATAAATTTTTTTAGCCTTGTACTTATAAAATTTACACAATAAAATTAGTTATTTAATTATATTATTTTGAAAAAAAATAAAAATAATTTAAAAAAACATAATTATATGACTATAATTAGGGGCGGGCAATCAGATCAGGTGTATTTTTTTTGGTAAATCGGGTATTTAGTCGGCTCAGGTTTGGGCAGAAAATGTATACTCCGTCGGGTACTCGAGAAGCCGAATTATTTTCTTTCCAAAAAAAAAAAAAACAGACTTGGCATTGAATGACACAAAAAGATAGTCTGTCTTTTTTTTTTTTTTGGTTTAATCATAAGTGACTTTGCAATCCCATTAAACATAGATGATAAATGCATTATGTCTATCCAGTAACGGTAACCGAATTAAAGCACAATCAAGTAAACAAAACCCACCAAACTAAATACAATTTAAGTAGGGATTCAAATGAAGCGAGACCAGAGAAATATATGTATATATTTTTAATTAGTTTGCTCGATATTTCGATATATATATTTTCTAGAAAAAATATTTGTTAATTATTAATACTTATTTTAAATAGTTTCAGATAGTAAAAACAATATCCGAAAAATCGGATACCCGATCCGACCCGTGCTCACCCATGATTATAATTATTCAGCGAACCAATACGTCTCTGCCTTTCTAGTATTATTAACACGCCATATTTTATGCCTACTTCCTCACAGTTTTTTCATAAATTCGCCTTTCTGATTGTTACCTGGAGTACTCTGCATCACTCGACTCTTCGGTTGGTTCACGCATCTTCGACACATTCACCATACAACCACCCACTCTCTTCACTCTAGGGTTTTTGATTTTTCTCAATTTTTTTCTGAAAAACCCTGAATTTTGCCATGTATAAACCGGAAAGTTTCGCCGCCGGCGATACCCGCCAGCAGCCGTCTCATGCTCGGACTGGATTAATTCAACCGCAGAATAACCCGCCTTTTCGTCGACCAGCGCGCCAGCAGTGGGGAGGGGAGCGTATTTTTTCTCACCACTACCGCGATCGACCCCCGGGTTCTTTTTCAACCCGCCCCAACTTTATCGTCCAGCTAATAACGGACAGTCTGCGCATGATGGAAGACGCTGAAACCAGGGAAATTGTTCAGAAAATTACTCATCAGCCGCAGAAATTTAATGTTCTCGTGTCTGCGCATATTGCGGGGACGCTTCTTTATGAGCAGTGGAGTGAGACGTTGGAGACTGTTGTTCAGTTGTGGGAAATGAAACTGAATGGAAACGGGCATAATTTTTTGCCTCGAGTTATTTGTAATATTGATCTGCCTTCTGATAAGGCGGAATTGAACAATAAATTGAGACCATTGTTTTTGGAGAAATTGAAGGGATTGTTGGAGGGTAATTCGGTGCAGAAATGGATGAAGAAACTCAGGGATGTGGAGCATGATATTAAGAGGGTTTCTAATATCTTGCTTAAACCGAGTAGAATTGGAATTTGTAATGAGTTGCGGAGAAAAAAGAAAGGATTGGAAGATGAAAGGGATTTGATCTTCAAGAGGGTGCGGGAGTTTAAGAGTGGGGTTAAGCGCATCGTCAGTTACTTGGACGATGGGGAAGACGAGGAAGAGTCCATTACTCCAATTTTTCACTTTTGGGATGCAGAGATTGAGTGGGGGAGGATTTACAGGTTGATGATGAGGGAATGCCAGAGGCTTGATGATGGACTGCCGATTTACGCCTATCGACAGGACATCCTCAAACAGATACAAAGCCAGCAGGTAGTTAGCGTATCGTAATATGTTTATCTCGATTGTTTAACCTCTGTGATGCATTTACTTTAGAATCTTTTATATTGATGATTATATGTGTTTTACATTTGCCTGTCAATTCAAAGCAAAAAAGATAAATAAGTAAATAAATAAATTAGACGAGATGATCATGGGCTCCACTTAGTTACTTAGAAATTGATGGAAAAAATTGCTGCTTGGTCGCAACTATAATCGGAACTCATAACAGTTTAGCAAAAATGTTGAAAAGTCGGACTTGTGTTAATAATTCAGAAAATATCTAATTCTTGCCAGACCTGGTTTACCATGCTGTTCTACGTTCTCTATATCTCTTGTAAAATGACTAATGCATGCCCTCAGCTTAAGTGGTGCGTAATAAGTAAATGATTTTCATTGAAAAAATGTGTCAGATCATTTCTATTTTCATTTAAAATTCGTTACCTGCCAGGTTGGAAAAAATGTTTCAGATCATATTTATGTTTCCAATGAAACCTCTTATGTATGGGTACGTTGTTTTTCTTCAGCTCTAGTTCACGTCTTAGTTGACATTTCCATTATAATTCATTCCATATCCTTGCATGAGCAATAATTTATTGGTCGGATTGTCTTAAATTTGCCTGGAAATACTTTTTGATGTAACAAACAGAGAGCTTCAGCATGATGCCACCTTTTGTATGGTTGCTGTTATATGTTGCATTCTTCTTGCTTTTGCATTGAAATCTGAAGCAAAAATACATATCTGGCTACCACATTGTGGAATTTAAGTTTTTAATTTAAATAGTAATTTTTCTTTATAACTGTTTGGATTGCTATGACATAGATCACTGTACTTGTTGGGGAGACTGGTTCGGGAAAGAGCACACAGTTGGTGCAGTTTCTTGCTGATTCTGCAGGTTCTAGACACGAGTCGATTGTTTGCACTCAGCCCCGCAAACTTGCGGCAATCTCGTTGGCAGAAAGGGTTAAAGTGGAAAGCCATGGTTGTTATAAAGATACTTCAGTTGATTACTATCTGTCACGTTCATCTTTTCAGACATTTGATTCCAAAGTCATTTTTATGACTGACAATTGCCTGTTGCAGCATTACATGAGTGATAAGCAATTAACTAAGATATCATGCATTATTGTTGATGAGGCTCATGAGAGAAGCTTAAACACAGATCTACTTCTGGCGTTGATAAAAAATTTACTAGTTCAAAGGCCCAATCTTAGGCTTATCATTATGTCTGCAACTGCGGATGCCAACCAATTTGCAAGCTACTTTTTTGGTTGTCGAATATTTCATATGCCTGGCAGAAGCTTTCCTGTTGATGTTAAATATGTACCATGTGAATCTGAAGGATTAATTGCTTCTAAATCTGTTCCATCATATGTTTCTGATGTTATGAGGATTGTAACTCAAATAAACAAGACTGAGAAGGATGGCACCATCCTTGCCTTCTTGACCTCACAGATGGAAGTTGAATGGGCTTGTGAGAAGTTTCAAGCCTCCTCCGCAATTGCCTTACCTTTGCATGGGAAACTTTCTCACGTGGAGCAACATCGGGTGTTTCTGACCTATCCTGGGAAAAGAAAAGTTATATTCACCACAAATGTTGCTGAGACATCATTGACGATTCCAGGTGTCAAGTATGTTGTTGATTCTGGGCTGGTAAAAGAAAGTAGGTTTGAGCCTGCTAGTGGAATGAATGTTTTAAGGGTTTGCAAAATCAGCCAGAGCTCTGCTAAGCAACGTGCTGGTCGTGCTGGAAGAACTGAACCGGGGACATGTTATAGACTTTACACAGTGAATGACTTTGAGTCAATGCAGACTCATCAGGAGCCGGAAATTCGTATGGTCCATCTTGGTGTTGCTGTTTTAAGGATTCTTGCTTTGGGCATCAAGAACGTGCAGGAATTTGATTTTGTTGATGCACCTAGTCCCAGTGCCATAGATATGGCTGTCAGAAGCCTTATTCAGTTAGGAGCTGTCGCAGAAATAAACGGGTCTTGTGATTTAACTTTGGAAGGGGGTGAGATGGTGAAGTTGGGTATTGAACCTCGGCTTTGTAAATTAATTCTACAATGCTTCCGACATGGCTTGCGCAGGGAGGGTCTTGTTCTTGCTGCTGTAATGGCCAATTCTAGTAGCATATTTTGCAGGGTTGGTTCAGATGAAGACAAGTTGAAATCTGATCGCCTGAAGGTGAAATTTTGCCATTCTGATGGTGATCTCTTCACTTTGCTTGCTGTTTTTAAAGAGTGGGAGACTTTGCCTCGGGAAAGGAAAAATACTTGGTGTTGGGAAAACAGCATAAATGCAAAGTCCATGAAGAGATGCCAGGACACTGTCCAAGATCTGGAAGCATGCCTAAAAAATGAACTTAATCTTGTTATACCAAATTACTGGCTTTGGGATCCCCAAGTGAATACTGAACATAATGAAATTTTGAAAAATGTTATACTCTCTTCCCTGGCAGAAAATGTGGCTATGTACTCTGGATATGATCAGCTTGGCTATCAAGTGGCATTATCTGGGAAACATTTTCAACTTCATCCTTCATGTTCTTTGTTGAATTTTGGTCAGAGGCCACCCTGGGTAGTTTTTGGTGAAATCCTTTCAGCATCCAATGAATATCTGGTTTGTGTTACTGCATTCGATTTTAAATGTTTGTCAACCCTTTCACCGGCTCCAGTCTTTGATTTCGTGAAGATGGACAATCATAAGCTACAAAAGAGGACTTTGTCAGGGTTCGGAAGTGTACTTCTAAAAAGGTTTTGCGGCAAATGGAATGGCAATGTGCGCCATCTTGTTTCATCTATCAGAGCTTCTTGTTCAGATGAGCGTATAGGTGTTGAAGTTAATGTTGATCATAATGAGATACATCTGTATGCTTCTTCACAAGACATGGAGACTGTGTGTGATTCAGTGAATAATACATTGGAGTATCAAAAAAAGTTGTTGCGGAATGAATGCTTCGAGAAATGCTTGTATAATGGAGGACCCAAAGTCTTACCTTCATTTGCTCTCTTTGGTGCTGGTGCAGTGATAAAACACCTGGAACTTGAGAAGAGATTTTTGACAGTAGATGTATGTTATTCAAAGGCTGATAAGCTCAATGATAAAGAGCTCATTTTGTTTTTGGAAAGTTTTACCTCTGGTGGTATTTGTGCCATTAGCAGATTCTCAGGCTGTGGTCTGGATAACGAAGAAAGAGAAAAATGGGGAAGGGTAACATTTCTGACACCTGATGCTGCCAAGAAAGCCACTGAATTAAGTGATTTTGAGTTCTGTGGTGGCTTGCTGAAGGTAATTCCTTCTAAAAACGTTTTTGGTGGTGATAACAAAATGGCATCATTTCCTGCTGTTAGAGCCAAAATTTTTTGGCCTCGTAGGTACAGCAGGGGGACAGCAATTGTGAAGTGTGATCCCAAGGATGTTGATTTAATGGTTAATGATTTCTCTAATCTCATAATTGCAGACAGGCTTGCTTGGTCTGAAGCGAGTAGAAAGACCAAGGACAGTGTTGTAATTACTGGACTCGATAAGGAACTTTATGAAGCTGATATATTGCAAGTGCTGCGTGCAGCAACAAGTAGGCGAATCTTGGACTTATTTCTGATTAGAGGCGATGCTATAGATAATCCCTCGCTTATGGCTTGTGAAGAAGCAGTTATGCGTGAAATTTCCCCCTTTATGCCTCGAAGGAACCCGCAAGGAAATTTTGTCCGTGTTCAGGTCTTTCAGCCAAAACATAAGGATTGCTACATGCGAGCCACAATTACTTTTGATGGGAATTTACATTTGGAGGCAGCTAAGGCCTTAGAGCAAATTGATGGGAAAGTATTACCTGGGTGTTTTTCATGGCAGAAAATACGATGTCAGCGATTGTTTCATAGCTCTGTATCCTGTCCTGCACCTGTTTACTTTGTTATCAGGACCCAGCTGAATTCTTTACTTGCTAGGGTGCAACGGCGAAATGGTATTTTATTTTCTTGTTTTAAGTCATTCGCAAAAGTCATATATGTCTGTTGATTTTTCTTGATATTGCTTCTCTTCATTATCCCCAGCAAGTGCTCCTCTTTCGAGTCCATTTTTCGTGTCACTTTGTCTAGGAGCCAAAAATGATATTTTATACTCATGGCAATGTTCCTTAGTGTGTGCTCCTCACAAAACTTCATCGTATGAAGCAAAATTGAACATGGAGAATGAGATTCATTTATACTTATATGAAGGGATATCAATCTTGTTTGTTAGTCTATTGCAGGCCTTAAATTTTACTTTTTAGTTTTCACCAAGTATCTTTTCATTTGTGTTATTGAATTCATTTTTCAAGGTAAATTTTCAGTAGCATCTTTGCATCTGTTATCCTTTTTACTTTTATAGATGAAAGAAGTCGTGTATCAATGGATTGAATATTTCATTTTGTCACATTTACTCATTTTTTGATGTGACTTAACATGTGCCATTTCACATCTATTCACCTGGGAGCTGGTTTCAGTTTCGTTACTGTAAATTGCATATAGTTCACCCCCATATCTGAAGTTATATAAGAGCCATATGGAGAGACAAAACCTTTCCTACCTGTTTGGTCTCTCTCACTACCTATCATATCTTTCCTATCTGTTTGGTCTCTCTCACTACCTATCATATCTATTACCTATTGAGGTTGGAGTAATCTCTATTTATGATATTGTGAATGGATGATGTTTAACTTTCCTTCTTCACAGGCGTTGAATGTAATCTAGAGAGGAACCTGAATGGTTCTTATCGAGTAAAGATATCTGCCAATGCTACAAAAGTCGTGGCAGAGATACGATCACCTCTGGAGCAGCTCATGAAAGGGGAGAGTTTACAACATCCAGACATCACTCCTTCAGTTCTTCAGCTTCTTTTTTCTCGAGATGGTGTTTTGCTTATGAAATCCATTCAGCACGAAACTGGGACTCATATACTTTTTGATAAGCATAGCATGACTGTAAGACTCTTTGGCTCTCCGGAAAGGCTTGCGCATGCACGGCAGAGGCTTGTTGAAGGCCTTCTTTCTCTACGAGACACCAAGCAACTTGAGATCCAACTTTGTGATGGAGTTTTACCTCCTAATATGATGAAGAGAATTGTCCAGGAATTTGGGCCAGATCTTCGAGGTCTTGAAAAGAAGTTTCCTGAGGCGGAGTTCTCTTTGAATGCAAAACACCATTGTATATCAATAATAGGTCCAAAAGAGCTGAAACAGAAAGTTGAAGAAATAATTAATGATATCGCACAGACAAGTGGACTGCAAATTCCAAGAAATAATAATGATGCCTGCCCGATTTGCTTGTGTGAAGTCGAAGATTGTTACATACTGGAGGGTTGTGGTCACAAGTTCTGCCGCTTGTGCTTGGTTGAGCAGTCCGAATCTGCAATAAGAAACCAGGATAGTTTTCCTTTACGGTGTACAAAAGAGGATTGTGGGGCTCTTATCTTGCTTACTGATTTACGATCCTTATTCTCCAGTGAGAAATTGGACGAACTTTTTCGGGCTTCCTTAGGTTCATTTGTAGCTGGGAGTGGTGGCACCTACAGGTTTTGTCCCTCGCCTGACTGCCCTTCAGTGTACCGGGTTTCAGAACCTGGTCATCCCGGTACTCAATTTGTCTGTGGATCCTGCCTAGCCGATACGTGTACTAGTTGTCATTTGGAATATCACCCATATCTGACATGTGAGAAATATAAAGAATTCAAAGACAACCCAGATACTTCTCTGAAAGAGTGGTGCGTGGGAAAAGATTATGTGAAAATGTGCCCCGTTTGTGGTTTCACCATCGAGAAGGTGGATGGGTGCAACCATATCGAATGTCGTTGTGGGAAGCATGTTTGCTGGGTATGCTTGGAATTCTTTGGAAGCAGTGATGAGTGCTACGGCCATTTGAGGTCTGTACACTCGGCTATTATTTGAATTTGGAACAAAACTATTCGTGTCCATTTGTATCTATAAAATTATCGCTACTTTATGTTATGAACGTGCCGTGATCCTTACTTGTAAAATATAAATGTCGATGCTAGAAAAGTAGAGTTCACAGTTGACTCAGGTCTGTATATAAGTTTGGAGTGAAATACGAGCCTTTTAACTTTTCTTGCCTCTTTCGAGTTACTTAGTATCAGTGATTTGGTTGCATCTATACTATTACCTTAAGTTTATTATAATCACCGAGAATGAAATTTTAACAAAATTTTCAAAGTAGGGATTTTTAGCAACAATTATCCGCAAAATCATACATTTGATTATCACAATCATCCAGACATCACATGTGGGTACTTGCAGGTTCAACAACCTTAGCCAGATTTCTATTCCCTAAACCAAAATTTCACTTCAGTCGTGGACCTAGAGCATGATAACCTCTTTTTAGTTCAGACTTATGATTAACAATGTGATAAACTTTTCAAAACCAATGCATGTGAAGCTCAATCAGCAAGTCCAAAAGTTCCTAAACCATACAAGGAACATCTATGTGTTCAATAATTCCAATAAGAAATTCAATACCTTGAGAACCCGAAACACCATTCATCCCAAGGAATTCAACACCTTTGCAAACCATATTATTGCGTACTCTTAACTTTTCGACGTTTAATAACTTACGACTACTATCTTCCTATGCCAAGCAACTTGAGATCGATTTCAATTAGTTAATTGTCCCTATTATGCTCTGAAATAATGGTTTGGTGCATCTCATGCCAAACATATGTACGCAAGGCACGCAATTCACTTGTAGTGTGTTCTTCTACGTTTTTAAACTCATCGTTTACAACACACACTCATCTACATCAAATATGCACACAATAACAAGTTTAGCATACAAGAGCACTTCAGGACATGAAACAAATCAATGCAATTGGGCAATAGTCTTTTTTGTATAAACAAAATCGGAAAATTAGAAACAGTTGACTGTTTTTATACTCATTTATTAGGTATGACACTTTTATTATTTGTTAAAAAAATTTATAGTAAAAGGTCAGTCGTGATTTTTTTGGTGTGTTTCAAATAAATATCAAACTAAAATATTAGTCAGTAAACTATGTCAATCAACAAAATGTTATATTACAATTAATCAAATACTCATTTATTCGACCAACTGGGACTATTGATAATTGGTTTTTCCCTTGTTAAGTTGGTAAATCTATTATAATAATTGAAAGTATGTCAAGTGGCAACCAGAACACAAAACCCTGCTCACTTATTTAATCAAAAACCAACAAATGAATTGAACTTGGAAATTCCCCAAATCTCATAGGTTTCGTTCAATTTTACGTGTGTGTTATACGAGAGCTGAAGTTATCCCAATCGATTCTGATCTAGATCTGCTCTAATATATTTCTGCTCGTTAATTTATAGTTGTGATAGTTAGGGTTAAAATGGGAGGTATTCGTCACGCCTCCTTACTTTTGATGTTTCTGTGCTTCGTAGTTGGGGTTAAATCCGACGCATCGGATCACAAATACAAACTCGGGGACCCGGTGCCGCTGTATGCCAACAAAGTCGGCCCTTTCAACAATCCCAGGTGTTTTTTCCTCTCTCGGTTTTGTTGAGTAATGTTACAATTAATGTGACTATTCTGTGTTATTGCTTTGTTTTTTTGTTTTTTCTTTTTGGAATCCCATCTTATTGGTCTCAGGTAATTCTCATTTTATGCTTTGTCTTAATTTTCTGGATCTGTGATAAGGATCTTATCTTGGAATCCCATCGAAAAATAGTTGTGAAAAGGAACGAAGGACTTGTTTGGTACATAGAAAAGATGGAAAAATCATTCCACGTACTGTGTGGAGTCTGTGGTACGTCTGCACAGTCGTGGAGGATATCGCAGAGGCTACGGTTCTAGTTCCATTGATATTTAAAACGGACGATTGTGGTGACAGCCGATTTTTATTGAAATAAAGTAAACATATTTAGAAATTTTGTGGAAAATTTTATGTATTTTTTCATTCAAAAGATTCAAATTAGGATTTTAAAAAAAGGTCGATTTTGAGAAAAGGGAGTCATCTGCCAAATACCAACAAGGAAAAACGTAACAACAACGAAAAATGTTAGGTGATACCATTCCATGATGCAGAGAAATCGCTGTGATCCTTTAAAGAACATTCCGTTATTGGACATTATAAAAAAACATTCCATGATGGTCGCTACGCCGAGAAATCGATCTGATACATTGAAAAAGCCCCATCAAAAGACATAGTCATGTAAAACCTGGATCTTTGATGCAGAAAGCGCCGTTGGTAGATTATAAACCTTGAGATGTCATTTCGTTTTCGCAGCTGTTCAGGAAATGTGTTTGGATAAAATTGTAAACGGGGCCTTATTTTCAGATGATCGTGTTTAAAGAAGTTAGAAATGTAGTTCAGGTGTTAGCTTCAGTCCCAATTTGTTGTTATTTGGATTATTGGTTTACAGTACATCAAGGTAGTGGATAGTTCTTATTTTCATAATTAAACAAAAATATATATTTCTTGTTAATCTTTTCCTTTACTTTACACCCGACTTGTTTGCTAGAGACTTAAGAAGGATGCATCTAATAAGTTACAAGATAAAAATATGAAAGAATGCCATTCCATGAGAGGACAAGGGTAATGGAAGACCTTGCACATGCAAATACTGTTGAATGATTTGATAATTGAGTTTGGGTTTATCATTTTATTGATCCTGTCCTGAAGATTAATACTTCTTGAATTCAAAATTTATCTGGAGTCGGGAAAAAGGGTTGCATGGGACTGTTCACCGCCACTTGCTCATGTTTTTCTGAAGAAGATTATTATGACTTGTGGATGTTATTCTGTTATTTAAAAGATAATTATTGGTAAATAAAATTTCATTAAATTGTGGCATTTGTAAATGGTTGATTATTTCATGTTATCGCTCACGTTGTTTTTTTAATTATTTCAGTGAAACATATCGATATTTTGATCTACCCTTTTGTTCTCCAGGTATCTCATATTATAATTTTTGTTTTTTTTCCCCATTTTTTTTGGGTTTAAGCCAATTTTCCTGTTTTATCTATAAATCTTGATCGCAGATGGTGTGAAAGATAAATCAGAAGCACTTGGTGAAGTGCTGAATGGAGACCGTTTGGTCGGTGCTCCATACAAGCTTGACTTTTTAGCTGATAAAGAGCCAGAAATAATCTGTAAAAGGAAGTTGTCAAAGAAACAAGTTGCCGAGTTTCGAAGCGCAGTTGCAAAGGAATACTATTTTCAGATGTACTACGATGACCTACCCCTGTGGGGTTTCATAGGAAAGATTGATAAAGATGTTAAGGCTGATCCCAATGATCACAAATATTACCTTTTTAAGCATCTCCATTTTGAAATATTTTTTAACAAGGATCGTGTGATCGAGATCAATGCACGTGCTGATTCTAATGCTTTGGTGGATCTTACCGAGGATAGGGAAATTGACGTGGACTTTATGTACTCAGTCAAATGGAAAGAAACCGAAGTGACTTTTGAGAATAGAATGGAGAAGTACTCCTCATCTTCAACACATAGTCGTCACTTGGAGATCCATTGGTTTTCAATTATCAATTCATGTGTCACCGTGCTCCTTCTAACTGGATTTCTGGCTACAATTCTGATGCGAGTTCTCAAAAATGACTTTGTCAAGTAAGGACTAGTTCCGCTTTTGCATTCAGGACATTGATGACTGATTACCACCTCTAGTAATATATATATTAAATTTATTTTTGCCACAAAAGATATGCTCACGATGAAGAAACAGCTGATGACCAAGAAGAAACTGGATGGAAGTACATTCATGGTGATGTTTTTAGGTTCCCGAAGTACAAGTCCCTCCTTGCTGCTTCCCTTGGATGTGGCTCTCAGTTGTTTACTCTGTAAGGACGTTTGGATGTTTTGAATTGCCTTGATTGATTCACTGAAGTTATCTATATAAGTTGCTTTCGATGATTGCTGGGCGTCAGATCTTTATTTGTTTAATGCACATAATTGACCTACTAACATATTTTCTTGTTCAGGACAACTTTTATATTCATACTCGCACTTGTTGGTGTATTTTACCCCTACAACCGAGGAGCTCTTTTTACTGCTTTGGTTGTCATTTATGCTCTTACATCTGGTATTGCTGGATATACAGCGGCTTCTTTCTATTGCCAGTTAGAAGGAACAAATTGGGTGAGTGGATTTGAACTTATTGGCGTTGCATTTTCTCTTAAATAGCTGATAGCTTTCCTTTTTATGTAGCAATTCAGTTTGACTCCTGTTAAAACTCTTTTGTAACCGCCCATTGTGCAAGTATTTTTATCATTTGATAAAACAACAGGTCATAGGATTGACTTCGTCATGCTTGATTGCAATCAACTGTGTGCCCAAGGAAGCCGAGGAGGTTGATTTGCACTTAATTTTCCAAACTGTGATGTCCTATTTGGACTTGAAAAAGTGGTGTATCATTATGTATGTTAACAGGGTACTAGGATTGAGTTCTTCTGATTCTTAAACGGATCTGAACATTTAGGTGATTTGCAAAACCAATGCCATTTGTGCATTAGAAAAATCTATTTGCAGTGAGGGTACAACGAGTTCCAGCACTAATGCCTTCATTGTTTTCCTTCCTGAATTGAGTTCATCATGCTTGATTGTGATAAATTGTGTTGTCAAGGAAGTCTAAGAGGTACATTTCCACTAAAAAAAAGTCGTGTTGTCCTATCTGGACTTGGAAAGGTGTGTATCATTATGTATGTTAACAGGGTGCTAGCATTGAGCTTTGCGAGAAAACGTTCTATTTGTCGTCACAGTTCCCCTTTTTGGAGGGCAGGGGTGGTGCTGCTTCTTAAACAGATTTTAACGTTTAGGTGATGGGTATACTTAATGCCATCTGCCGTGCCAATTAGAGAAAACTACTTGCAATTAGGTTACAGAGAGTTCCGGCAGTATAAAATATTAACATGGATACCCTCAGCAAATTGTCTTTTCTCATCCAATCACTCCAACGTATATGATTAACAAAATCTTTTAGATTCTTAACTTTGAGATGTAGAAGATTTTTCTTGCCTTCTGTCTTTCATTCCATTTACTTGAAGTTTCGGGGAGATGAATAAATGTTGTGGCAGTGCATAGTCATCCTGGTTCTTTTTTATTTTCGTTGAGTTTGAGTTAATGTAGAAATGGCTTAATCCTTGAAATTTTGGAAAACTCTTCTTCGAATCTTAAGATCAAATGTACTATTTTCAAGTTGCATTAAACACAAAAGCCTTGGCACTAACTTATAACTTCTATCTCGTCTGGGGTTACAGACTGGGGCGGGAAGCACTACCTGTAAAATATTGGGATACTAAAAAGTGGCTTGTTCTGTTGATTTTGAGTTTTAAGAAAGGCTGAAAACTTTTCGATATCTTTTCTTGCAGATAGTTGAACTGAAACCGAGAGAGAACCTGTGTGTACATTTGAATATTCTAATTTTTTTAACTGCTTCTCAGGGTTAATGAGTTGAGAAGGTTTACCGGTGATTTTGGGTTTTGTGAGGAGTGGGTGTGTGAGGTCTAAGGGAGGCTAGGTTTAACCATTGGTTTGCAGGCTGAGTTACAGGTCAGCACAGATCCTCTTTTATCCACCACACTGCCACCCTTACCTTGAAATATAGGACAAGACTGGCCCTTTGCTTTGTGCTAGAAAGGTAGGGAATGAATCTCATTATTATCCTGTGGAAGTAAAAGCAAACGGTATGGATATGCCTGTTAGTCACCCAATCAATATTTCCATTCATTTAGTGCATATAAATATATTGGTTCATTAATGGGTTTTAAAAAATTTCGTCCAAGTTGGGATGAGCATGTCGGCTGCAATTCATAAGAAACTCTGTGTACCATCCTTTGTTCTAGAAACAGATCAGATCACTTATCCTTTAAACAAAATGCTAAACAAATAAAAAAACTATTACCTATTTTTCTATCTCTGTGAGTTCTGATCTCTGTTTGTTGCAGACGGCTCTATCTCTTTACCTCATATTTAAATTCTTCATTTGGCAGGTCCGAAATTTATTATTGACTGGAGGCCTCTTCTGTGGGCCACTGTTTCTCACCTTTTGCTTCCTTAACACTGTTGCCATTACTTATCACGCCACTGCCGCCCTTCCATTCGGGACCATTGTGGTTATTTTTCTCATATGGGCTCTCATTACATCACCTTTGTTAGTATTGGGAGGGATTGCTGGAAAGAATAGCAAGGCTGAGTTTCAAGCTCCATGTCGTACCACAAAATATCCTAGAGAGATTCCACCACTACCTTGGTACCGTGGAACCCTTCCTCAAATGGCAATGGCTGGATTCTTGCCATTTAGTGCCATTTACATTGAACTTTACTATATATTTGCGAGTGTGTGGGGTCACAGGATTTACACCATTTACAGCATCTTGTTCATTGTCTTCATTATTCTCCTAATTGTCACTGCATTTATTACTGTGGCATTGACGTATTTTCAACTTGCTGCTGAAGATCACAAGTGGTGGTGGAGGTATGTTATTTGGTCCTTTTTTAAGTAATACTGGATATTTTAAATGCATGATTTATTATATGTATGTAGGCTTCATTTTTGGATGACTTATGTCCGATTTTGGCCTCTGTATGTTATTTGGCTGTTTTTTTAAAGTAATATCGAATATTCTAAATACTTGATTTGCTGCATGCTGAGGTCATTTTTGGTTGGCTTGTGTCAGATTTTGGCCTCGTAATATGCATGAAAATAATTTTTTTCTGGAATGGCCTTCAATGCACGTTCGAGTTTTTCTTTCCTCTTCTGAAAAAATAATTAAAAATAAATGCATTGAATTCTGGCAAAGAGATGCGCATACCATAATGATTATTTAATCTGCCCTAAGTCATTTTCCTTGATCCACGTGAGCTTTGCATTGTAACCCAACCTCAAGACGTACTGCTCCCCCTCACTTTCAAAACTTTAATAAGAGTTCCTACATCATTATTTTTGAATTGTTTTTTGTATTGTACCTGTATTTACTGTATGTCCTCTCTTCTGGGTGTCCTAGGTAGCAAGGCAACTAAATTGCAACCATTTCTTCACCCGCATAACCATTTATTAGCCTAAAATAGTATAGTTAATAATTGAAAGACATTGGTGAGACCACATTTACGCTGCAAATCGTGAATGCACGTGTGGATGACCGGTCACATTTAAATAGAGCATTAAAAAAGTTTTCTGTTGATTTTAGTCCTACCACCTTCTTGTTCCATAGTTATCTGCTTCTTCTGTCATCTTTTCAGATTAAGTAGGCTTTAAATCTCTTATCAAGGTGTCAACTACAAAACTTCAATTGAGTGAGAATGTTTTCGGAGTTTCTTTCTGAAAACAAAAATGTTTAGTGATGATAATTCCTCATTTCCCTTGACTTATCAGGTCTTTTGCATGCGGTGGATCTACTGGCTTGTTTATCTATGGCTACTGCTTGTATTACTACAATGCGCGGTCAGAAATGTCTGGTTTCATGCAGACCTCGTTTTTCTTCGGGTACATGGCTTGTGTATGCTATGCTTTCTTCCTCATGCTTGGAACTGTAGGCTTCCGTGCTGCTTTGTTTTTTGTGCGTCACATATACCGCTCAATAAAGTGCGAGTAACAAATCAGATCACATGTCAGTATTTGGTCCAAGTTCAACAGGTATGCTTACTGCGTGCAAAATAGATAAATGTTAATAAGAGTCATTACGCTTCAGCTTTACGATCGTTTGTTGTGTTAAGTATCACATTTTAATAGACTTGCACTTGAGAAGTATGTGAATTAGGTCAGCGGTGAACGGATGTAATTCCCATTGATCCCCAAACTGGGATGACAAATGAATTGAGGATTTGATGTGGAAGCTTGATGATAGGAAATGTCCATAGACTTGTGAAATTTTCTGTGGGTGATGCAAATGTTTTCTGTCTGGGATTTCATGATTAATTAATATTGAAATATTAGAGTTAGAATTTCGGTTTTACATTCAAATTCGGTTTTGTATTTTTTGTTTTTCAGTTTTGTAGAGTTATGCAAGTGATGTGAGCGATGGTTATACTCCTATGCTTATATCTTGCTGTTTAGGAATAAGGACCTCAATATGAAGTGAAGCTGTGAAGGAATACCTAAAAATAATTTGCTTGCGAATTTCATAAAAAAATTAATTAAACGTAATTGCTTGGATTTTTCATTGAAAACGAACAAATTGACCAAATCAGAGATGGGTTCATTCGACTGGTACCCGAGTTAATCAAATTTTTTTTTTAAAAAAAAAAACGAGGATGATAAAAATTAAAATTTATTTACAGAAAGTTATGATATGTATAGAGGTTTGTTTGATAACTTTTAAAATTATGAACGCCTCCATCATATTATATTTTATATCCTCGACTTTTTATTTATCTTATATCTTTTGGGAATAAAAAAAACTATTATGAGACGGTCTCATATATCAATTTCGTGAGTCGAATCTTTTATTTGGGTCATCTATGAAAAAGTATTATTTTTTTATATTAATACTTTTTATAATGAATATCGGTATGACTGACCTGTCTCACAGATAAAAATTCGTGAGATCGTTTTGTAAAAACTTACTCTCTGGGAATTAAATGTTTCCAAGCAAAGTTGGTATCATTATCAAACTTTAAGCAAGGTTTAAAAAAGCAAGAGATGGAAGATTTGGTAATTTATAACAAAGCTCTTATTAAAATGGAGGTTCACATGTTCCAACACATCAAAACTCAAAAAGACTAAAAAATATAGGTTCCAAAAAAAACTCAAAATTATTTTATTATAAACAATATATTATGTTAATAAACATGTATTACATAAATCATGGAAGAGTGATGCAAGGATCATCAAGTTCTTTAGGCAGAACAAAATACACATTTATCTCATGTAAAAGGAGATTGAAAATTCCTCAGAAGCATAAAATTGATATTCAATCATATAGCTACAGTTTACAATTATCATATATATATATATATATATATATATATATATATCTCCATGGCAATGTCACTGGAGAGTCGTGTATAATGGCCAGGGAGAAATTACAAAAACAGAAGTCATTGCAAAACTTCACTGAACATACATGAAACTACACGAAAAATTGCACGAACCTACTAGCATTGCTAAATGTTAATAGCTATCATATGGATGAGATCTTTACGAATTTATAAGCAGTGGCGAATCGGCAGTTTCTCCCATCTTCAGCAGTTTCCATACGTTCTCTTTCTCCCAAGCACCTTTTATACGGTATGAAACCCTTAAGAGGATTCCCAGAGTTCGTCGAGAGTTGCTTGCTGGGCTGTAGTTCATCCTCTTTGGATTTCCTTTCCACGGAGAGTGAAACAATATTTGAACCGGTGGAAGACCCTTCCTTTTCTTCATCTTTCTCCGGCATCTCTTGTGTGGTTTTGAAAGGCGTTGTATTATGCAACTTGTGAGTCGAATGTGACACATTTCCACAAAGTGTTAACCATTGGGAACGAACCAGAGAAGAGGCTTCCCCAGGGCAAATATTGTTCTCTGTTTCGCCGCAGTGTGGTGACTCCGAATTATTCGGCAGAAACCTTACTGGCATTACATTGGATGAGTATAAACACCCTTCGGCTCTTTCGAAAAATTCCAAGTTTCTAGCCTCCAGGGCAGGCTTAGATGGTTGGTCAGTGACTAGTAATGTCTTACCAAACAGCTTCAAGCATTGCACATTTGATTCATTTACTGCTTCTTCGAGGAGAAAACTGTTTTGGGGCAAAAGCTCCAATTCCTGTCATGTTAGAAAGCTAACTTTTTTTAGTTGAGGAAGCATTTACTAGATCAACAGATTAAATCGGATCAAGCAATTACCAAAGAAACTTTGTCATCTGGACTTGATGAACAAGAATTAAGAGCAATGGCAGACGAGACCGATGAGGAAGCGCCATTCGGCATACCGGGTTTCCCCCCAGCACATGCATCCGAGCCAACTGCCGATAACACAGATGTGGGAGATTGGTTTTCATTCCCCGAAATGGACGGATTCGGAGATGAAGACCTTGTTGGTTTCTCAGGTATCACAATCCCCATTTTGACTGGACAGACCAGTTTTCGAGGATAAGGGTGTATCGGTTTTCTTTTCGGCCTAGGGGGAGGAATTTCGATCGGTTTCGCCGAATCGGGATCGCCACAATTCGAATCACGCTCGACCTAAACACAACATTTACCTTTCCCATCAATCCACTACTATAAAATACACAGCTGTAAACTAAAAAAACTGACGCATAAGCAGCAAGTAAGACCTTGGAGAAAAACTTCTGAGCATGACTCCGAATTTGCACAGCTGTTTTTGTGCCCACATACTCTGTAGAAAGTTCATAAAACTTCTCCTCAAAATACATAAAAAAAAATAATAATAAAAAAAAACAAACAAGAACACAAGCTTAAAAAAACACCAATTTCAACCAAAGAAACACCTTCTATTTTTCTCCAAGCTCGACCATAAAGTTTCAAAGCCTCAAGAAACTTCTCGTGCTCTTCTTCTGTCCATCTTTCTCTATGTTTAGTGATGGTATACGGCTTCCTCGCCTATTTGAATGATTGAAGCACAGTCAAACAAGGGGCCAAAAAAAGAAGAAGGAAAACTCTCCAAAATATAAAACTAGGGAGAGTATGAACCTTTGGAGCAAAGTCATCCCAAGTACCAAATTTCTCTTTCAGACCAGAGGGTGTGTCTATTTCTAGAACAGTTCTGTCCTTCATTGGACCATTGCTACCATTTTGTTCCTATAGATATATAAATACATATAATTCTTGTCTACGTTGTTACAGTAACAGAAAGAACAGAAAGGGTTAAATTAGCTTAAACTTGCCAGTACAGCCATGGATGCAGAGATCATTAGTTCTCCAGCCTTCTGACCCAAAAATCCCGAATATCTTTTTCTAATCGGTGGATGAGTCGTTAATTCAGAGTCTCTGTGAGATCAATCTTAGAAAAAATTAACACAAGACCACCACTGGAACCATGAAAGAATATGGCATCTCCATCCAATATCCCCGGAAACTTATTGATTCGGAGATGAAAACTCGATAAATCTTGAATCACTCTCTGAAAGTCCTTGATTGATTCAACAAACTACAAACAGGGCAGCTCTTGAAACATGATTTGATTCCCCATATTCAACGAATGGAGCGGAAAATTTGCAGAAACACAACAAATGGTTGGTCGTTATCGGAAAATGATTGAAATAAAGAGAAGAAACAGAGGCAGCAGCCAAGAAACAATCCAAAGATACAGTCGGGAACAGGCACTCGAGTGAAGAGAGCCCAGATTTTTTCCAGCAGAGAATTGAGAAAAAGATGGAACCCAAGAACGAAAACAACATAAAAAGTTACAATAATAAAATAGCTTGGAGTTTGGTTAAGAGGTTGGGGCAAGAAGATGACGATGCAGAGGTGCCACGCCACGGCCTCAAAGGGCAAAAGTACTAAATAAATAATAAAAAATAATTTCTTTTTAAAAAACTGGTGGTCAATAAATCCACTTGAAATGTTGTGGCTGAGATTATCCAAAACACGTGGCACATTAATCCAAAATCCAAATATATATATATATATACTGAGAAATTCTATTGTGGGACAGTATTACGAATTTTTGGATGAATTGATTCGATCCATAATTATAAAAAAAAAATTTTGACATAAAAAGATTATAACTTTTCATAAGTTAAGTCAGGTCGAAGATATGTTTAACAAAATTGACGTGTGAGACAATCTCAAAAAATTTGTAATTATTACTAATAAATGTAAAAATAAGTATTTTTAGCCCTTAAAATAATGGTTTCTTTTGGAAGCAACTATAGAATAAGATGGCCTTTAAAATAAAATAAAAAATATATCAATTAAAGAAATTATATTAAAAAAATCACAAAAACATAAACTATTCAATCAAATTAAAATTGTTTTATATAAACATTTATCATGTTGGAAAAATATATTTTGAATATATGCTAAATATTCTCCGCAATTTTTTTGTCATAAATAAATTTGAATTAGTGCGAAAGATTAATAGCTTTTAATATGCGACTCGTGTTAGATAAAATGCATTCACTTTTGCACTTTTTGTACTCCAAAAATGAGAATTGATTTGCATGGATGGTTGACTGCTTTCGCCTTTTTCTTTTCATGACAACTGGTTAAAAATGGGATTTCATTTCAATCATAAAGTGCACATTTTTAACTTAAAATATCATAAATTTTAAATTATTTGATTAGTCATATATAGCATCCTCTTAGAATTAAGGAAAATATGTTTACATGATCACATTTTTACCATTTCACTAGAAAAAAATATGAAACAACTCAAGTACGAAGACAAAACAAATTCTTCTTAAAGAGAAAATGTTCAATACTTGACCGAACTCGTTTTCAAGTATCATCACAGGCAACATCTTAGACCATGTAACTTTTTAGAAAATGGCAATAATTTGCCTGAATCTGACATTATTTATTGTAAATATTTGTAGGGATATTTTGAACCTTTATGAATTGGTTTTGCAAGTTGTGAAGGCAAAGGCAAAGGCAAAGGCAAATGTAGTTTCCCCTAAATGGTAAACAAGCATGGGCCACTCCAATTAATTATTTATGGTTGGAATATCTTTTCAAGGGACCAGAACTTCCTTTTTCTTTCATATATTACATCCCCACAAAACGAAATTATTTGTAGCCACGACAACATCCACTCCAACTTTTCGAAACTCTACATCTAAGAGAGTTATTTCATATCAACGGTGTTCACAGATGAAAGTGGAACATATCAAACTTCATTATACAAAGAAAATAGATTTTTGTTTATTTTTTGCGATTTTTATGTTGTCATATTTCAGTTTGAATCTATTATTTTTTTCTTTTTGATAGTTATTATCATTTTTTTGATATGACGCTGATGTGACATCAATATGAAGTTTATTTAATAATAATGTGTACAACTCACATCAACAATTTCTATTTTAAAAAAAGTGAGTGCGGTTTACAATATATGTATTATCATCAACTCTTGAGAACATGATCGAGGTTGGAAAGAAATAGTTCGATGTTGATATTTTTGGAAGTTTTCGTAGTAGATTGCATCAAACTACTGACTTATATGATTTGGTTGACCGTGTTAATTATGAAAGATGTCGTACAGTTACATCATATCTTAATTGATAAGATTGGAAAGATAAAATTCTTTATTATGGATTTGATAACTCGATATATTGACATTCAAGTAAATGCAACTCTCATATCCACCTGTTTTATAATACGAGGTTATGTTATGTCATAATGAACGGACCAAAAGTTGTATCATACACTACAAATTATAATTTTTGGTGTATATATATATATATATATATATA